>NW_027473886.1:0-125405 GCF_050947335.1 Megachile rotundata
ATTATGCAGATATGATCGATAGAACGACAATTACTATACTTATTACTCTTTTTATTATCAATCTAACTCATATTATTAGCCATATTATGCTTATGTCATCGACAGAACGACAATTACTATACACATTACTCTTATTATTATGAATCTAACTCATATTATTAACCATATTATGCAGATATGATTTATAGAACTACAATTACTATACTTATTGCTCTTATTGTTATCAATCTAACACATATTATTAGCCATATTATGCTTATATGATCGACAGAACGACAATTACTATACTTATTACACTCATTATTATCAGTCTAACTCATATTACTAACCATACTATGCAGATATGATCGATAGAACGACAATTACTATACTTATTACTCTTATTATTATCAATCTAACTCATATTATTAGCCATATTATGCTTATATGATCGATAGGACGACAATTACTCTACTTCTTACTCTTATTATTATCAATCCAACTCATATTATTAGCCATATTATGCTCTTGTGATCAGTAGAACGATAATTACTATACTTATTATTCTTATTATTATCAATCTAACTCATATTATTAGCCATATTATGCTTATATGATCGATGGAACGACAATTACTATACTCATTACTCTCATTATTGTCAATCTAGCTCATATTATTAGCCATATGATGCTTATATGATCGATAGAACGACAATTACTATACTTTTTACTCTTATTATTATCAATCTAACTCATATTATTATCCATATTATGCTTATATGATCGGTAGAACGATAATTACTATACTTATTACTCTTATTATTATCAATCTAACTCATATCATTGGCCATATTATGCTTATATGATCGATAGAACAACAATTACTATACTTATTACTCTTATTATTATCAATCTCACTCATATTATTAGCCATATTATGCTTAAATGATCGATAGAACGACAATAACTATACTCATTACTCTTATTATTATCAATCTAACTCATATTATTAGACATATTATGCTTATATGATCGATAGAACGACAATTACTATACTCATTACTCTTATTATTATCAATCTAGCTCATATTATTAGCCATATTATGCTTATATGATCGATAGAACGACAATTACTATACTTTTTACTCTTATTATTATCAATCTAACTCATTTTATTAGCCATATTATGCTCATGTGATCGATAGAACGACAATTACTATACTTATTACTCTTATTATTATCAATCTAACTCATATTATTAGCCATATTATGCTTATATGATCGATAGAACGACAATTACTATACTTTTTACTCTTATTATTATCAATCTAACTCATATTATTAGCCATATTATGCTTATATGATCGGTAGAACGATAATTACTATACTTATTACTCTTATTATTATCAATCTAACTCATATTATTGGCCATATTATGCTTATATGATCGATAGAACTACAATTACTATACTTATTACTCTTATTATTATCAATCTAACTCATATTATTAGCCATATTATGCTTGTATGATCGATAGAACGACAATTACTATACTTATTACTCTTATTATTATCAATCTAACTCATATTATTAGCCATATTATGCTTATGTCATCGACAGAACGACAATTACTATACACATTACTCTTATTATTACGAATCTAACTCATATTATTAACCATATTATTAACCATATTATGCAGATATGATTTATAGAACTACAATTACTATACTTATTGCTCTTATTATTATCAATCTAACACATATTATTAGCCATATTATGCTTATATGATCGACAGAACGACAATTACTATACTCATTACTCTTATTATTATCAATCCATCTCATATTATTAGCCATATTATGCTTATGTGATCGATAGCACTACAATTACTATACTTATTACTCTTATTATTATCAATCTAACTCATATTATTAGCCATATTATGCTTGTATGATCGATAGAACGACAATTACTATACTTATTACTCTTATTATTATCAATCTAACTCATATTATTAGCCATATTATGCTTATATGATCGATAGGACGACAATTACTCTACTTCTTACTCTTATTATTATCAATCCAACTCATATTATTAGCCATATTATGCTTATGTGATCAGTAGAACGATAATTACTATACTTATTACTCTTATTATTATCAATCTAACTCATATTATTGGCCATATTATGCTTATATGATCGATAGAACTACAATTACTATACTTATTACACTCACTATTATCAATCTAACTCATATTATTAACCATATTATGCAGATATGATCGATAGAACGACAATTACTATACTCATTACTCTTATTATTATCAATCTAACTCATATTATTAGCCATATTATGCTTGTATGATCGATAGAACGACAATTACTATACTTATTACTCTTATTATTATCAATCTAACTCATATTATTAGCCATATTATGCTTATGTCATCGACAGAACGACAATTACTATACATATTACTCTTATTATTATGAATCTAACTCATATTATTAACCATATTATGCAGATATGATTTATAGAACTACAATTACTATACTTATTGCTCTTATTATTATCAATCTAACTCATATTATTAGCCATATTATGCTTATATGACCGACAGAACGACAATTACTATACTTATTACACTCACTATTATCAATCTAACTGATATTATTAACCATATTATGCAGATATGATCCATAGAACGACAATTACTATACTTATTACTCTTATTATTATAAATCTATCTCATATTATTAGCCATATTTTGCTTATATGATCGATAGAACGACAATTGCTATACTCACTACTATTATTATTATCAATCTAACTCATATTATTAGCCATATTATGCTTATATGATCGATAGAACGACAATTACTATACTCATTACTCTTATTATTATCAATCTAACTCATATTATTAGCCATATTATGCTTGTATGATCGATAGAACGACAATTACTATACTTATTACTCTTATTATTATCAATCTAACTCATATTATTAACCGTATTATGCTTATATGATCGATAGAACGACAATTGCTATACTCACTACTCTTATTATTATCAATCTAACTCATATTATTAGCCATATTATGCTTATATGATCGATAGAACGACAATTACTATACTCATTACTCTTATTATTATCAATCTAACTCATATTATTGGCCATATTATGCTTATATGATCGATAGAACTACAATTACTATACTTATTACTCTTATTATTATCAATCTAACTCATATTATTAACCATATTATGCTTATATGATCGATAGAACGACAATTACTATACTTATTACACTCACTATTATCAATCTAACTGATATTATTAACCATATTATGCAGATATGATCTATAGAACGACAATTACTATACTTATTACTCTTATTATTATAAATCTATCTGATATTATTAGCCATATTTTGCTTATATGATCGATAGGACGACAATTGCTATGCTCACTACTCTTATTATTATCAATCTAACTCATATTATTAGCCATATTATGCTTATATGATCGATAGAACGACAATTACTATACTTATTACTCTTATTATTATCAATCTAACTCATATTATTAGCCATATTATGCTTGTATGATCGATAGAACGACAATTACTATACTTATTACTCTTATTATTATCAATCTAACTCATATTATTAGCCATATTATGCTTATATGATCGATAGGACGACAATTACTATACTTATTACACTCACTATTATCAATCTAACTCATATTATTAACCATATTATGCAGATATGATCGATAGAACGACAATTACTATACTTATTACTCTTATTATTATCAATCTAACTCATATTATTAGCCATATTATGCTTATGTCATCGACAGAACGACAATTACTATACAGATTACTCTTATTATTATGAATCTAACTCATATTATTAACCATATTATGCAGATATGATTTATAGAACTACAATTACTATACTTATTGCTCTTATTATTATCAATCTAACGCATATTATTAGCCATATTATGCTTATATGATCGATAGAACGACAATTACTATACTTATTACACGCACTATTATCAATCTGACTGATATTATGAACCATATTATGCAGATATGATCTATAGAACGACAATTACTATACTTATTACTCTTATTATTATAAATCTATCTCATATTATTAGCCATATTTTGCTTATATGATCGATAGAACGACAATTGCTATACTTATTACACTCACTATTATCAATCTAACTCATATTATTAACCATATTATGCAGATATGATCGATAGAACGACAATTACTATACTTATTACCCTTATTATTATCAATCTAACTCATATTATTAGCCATATTATGCTTATGTCATCGACAGAACGACAATTACTATACAGATTACTCTTATTATTATGAATCTAACTCATATTATTAACCATATTATGCTTATATGATCGATAGAACGACAATTGCTATACTCACTACTCTTATTATTATCAATCTAACTCATATTATTAGCCATATTATGCTTATATGATCGATAGAACGACAATTACTATACTCATTACTCTTATTATTATCAATCTAACTCATATTATTAGCCATATTATGCAGATATGATCGATAGAACGACAATTACTATACTTATTACTCTTATTATTATCAATCTAACTCATATTATTAGCCATATTATGCTTATATGATCGGTAGAACGATAATTACTATACTTATTACTCTTATTATTATCAATCTAACTCATATTATTGGCCATATTATGCTTATATGATCGATAGAACTACAATTACTATACTTATTACTCTTATTATTATCAATCTAACTCATATTATTAACCATATTATGCTTATATGATCGATAGAACGACAATTACTATACTTATTACACTCACTATTATCAATCTAACTGATATTATTAACCATATTATGCAGATATGATCTATAGAACGACAATTACTATACTTATTACTCTTATTATTATAAATCTATCTGATATTATTAGCCATATTTTGCTTATATGATCGATAGGACGACAATTGCTATGCTCACTACTCTTATTATTATCAATCTAACTCATATTATTAGCCATATTATGCTTATATGATCGATAGGACGACAATTACTATACTTATTACACTCACTATTATCAATCTAACTCATATTATTAACCATATTATGCAGATATGATCGATAGAACGACAATTACTATACTTATTACTCTTATTATTATAAATCTACCTCATATTATTAGCCATATTTTGCTTATATGATCGATAGAACGACAATTGCTATACTCACTACTCTTATTATTATCAATCTAACTCATATTATTAGCCATATTATGCTTATATGATCGATAGAACGACAATTACTATACTCATTACTCTTATTATTATCAATCTGACTCATATTATTAGCCATATTATGCTTGTATGATCGATAGAACGACAATTACTATACTTATTACTCTTATTATTATCAATCTAACTCATATTATTAGCCATATTGTGCTTATATGATCGATAGGACGACAATTACTATACTTATTACACTCACTATTATCAATCTAACTCATATTATTAACCATATTATGCAGATATGATCGATAGAACGACAATTACTATACTCATTACTCTTATTATTATCAATCTAACTCATATTATTAGCCATATTATGCAGATATGATCGATAGAACGACAATTACTATACTTATTACTCTTTTTATTATCAATCTAACTCATATTATTAGCCATATTATGCTTATGTCATCGACAGAACGACAATTACTATACACATTACTCTTATTATTATGAATCTAACTCATATTATTAACCATATTATGCAGATATGATTTATAGAACTACAATTACTATACTTATTGCTCTTATTGTTATCAATCTAACACATATTATTAGCCATATTATGCTTATATGATCGACAGAACGACAATTACTATACTTATTACACTCATTATTATCAGTCTAACTCATATTACTAACCATACTATGCAGATATGATCGATAGAACGACAATTACTATACTTATTACTCTTATTATTATCAATCTAACTCATATTATTAGCCATATTATGCTTATATGATCGATAGGACGACAATTACTCTACTTCTTACTCTTATTATTATCAATCCAACTCATATTATTAGCCATATTATGCTCTTGTGATCAGTAGAACGATAATTACTATACTTATTATTCTTATTATTATCAATCTAACTCATATTATTAGCCATATTATGCTTATATGATCGATGGAACGACAATTACTATACTCATTACTCTCATTATTGTCAATCTAGCTCATATTATTAGCCATATGATGCTTATATGATCGATAGAACGACAATTACTATACTTTTTACTCTTATTATTATCAATCTAACTCATATTATTATCCATATTATGCTTATATGATCGGTAGAACGATAATTACTATACTTATTACTCTTATTATTATCAATCTAACTCATATCATTGGCCATATTATGCTTATATGATCGATAGAACAACAATTACTATACTTATTACTCTTATTATTATCAATCTCACTCATATTATTAGCCATATTATGCTTAAATGATCGATAGAACGACAATAACTATACTCATTACTCTTATTATTATCAATCTAACTCATATTATTAGACATATTATGCTTATATGATCGATAGAACGACAATTACTATACTCATTACTCTTATTATTATCAATCTAGCTCATATTATTAGCCATATTATGCTTATATGATCGATAGAACGACAATTACTATACTTTTTACTCTTATTATTATCAATCTAACTCATTTTATTAGCCATATTATGCTCATGTGATCGATAGAACGACAATTACTATACTTATTACTCTTATTATTATCAATCTAACTCATATTATTAGCCATATTATGCTTATATGATCGATAGAACGACAATTACTATACTTTTTACTCTTATTATTATCAATCTAACTCATATTATTAGCCATATTATGCTTATATGATCGGTAGAACGATAATTACTATACTTATTACTCTTATTATTATCAATCTAACTCATATTATTGGCCATATTATGCTTATATGATCGATAGAACTACAATTACTATACTTATTACTCTTATTATTATCAATCTAACTCATATTATTAGCCATATTATGCTTGTATGATCGATAGAACGACAATTACTATACTTATTACTCTTATTATTATCAATCTAACTCATATTATTAGCCATATTATGCTTATGTCATCGACAGAACGACAATTACTATACACATTACTCTTATTATTACGAATCTAACTCATATTATTAACCATATTATTAACCATATTATGCAGATATGATTTATAGAACTACAATTACTATACTTATTGCTCTTATTATTATCAATCTAACACATATTATTAGCCATATTATGCTTATATGATCGACAGAACGACAATTACTATACTCATTACTCTTATTATTATCAATCCATCTCATATTATTAGCCATATTATGCTTATGTGATCGATAGCACTACAATTACTATACTTATTACTCTTATTATTATCAATCTAACTCATATTATTAGCCATATTATGCTTGTATGATCGATAGAACGACAATTACTATACTTATTACTCTTATTATTATCAATCTAACTCATATTATTAGCCATATTATGCTTATATGATCGATAGGACGACAATTACTCTACTTCTTACTCTTATTATTATCAATCCAACTCATATTATTAGCCATATTATGCTTATGTGATCAGTAGAACGATAATTACTATACTTATTACTCTTATTATTATCAATCTAACTCATATTATTGGCCATATTATGCTTATATGATCGATAGAACTACAATTACTATACTTATTACACTCACTATTATCAATCTAACTCATATTATTAACCATATTATGCAGATATGATCGATAGAACGACAATTACTATACTCATTACTCTTATTATTATCAATCTAACTCATATTATTAGCCATATTATGCTTGTATGATCGATAGAACGACAATTACTATACTTATTACTCTTATTATTATCAATCTAACTCATATTATTAGCCATATTATGCTTATGTCATCGACAGAACGACAATTACTATACATATTACTCTTATTATTATGAATCTAACTCATATTATTAACCATATTATGCAGATATGATTTATAGAACTACAATTACTATACTTATTGCTCTTATTATTATCAATCTAACTCATATTATTAGCCATATTATGCTTATATGACCGACAGAACGACAATTACTATACTTATTACACTCACTATTATCAATCTAACTGATATTATTAACCATATTATGCAGATATGATCCATAGAACGACAATTACTATACTTATTACTCTCATTATTATAAATCTATCTCATATTATTAGCCATATTTTGCTTATATGATCGATAGAACGACAATTGCTATACTCACTACTATTATTATTATCAATCTAACTCATATTATTAGCCATATTATGCTTATATGATCGATAGAACGACAATTACTATACTCATTACTCTTATTATTATCAATCTAACTCATATTATTAGCCATATTATGCTTGTATGATCGATAGAACGACAATTACTATACTTATTACTCTTATTATTATCAATCTAACTCATATTATTAACCGTATTATGCTTATATGATCGATAGAACGACAATTGCTATACTCACTACTCTTATTATTATCAATCTAACTCATATTATTAGCCATATTATGCTTATATGATCGATAGAACGACAATTACTATACTCATTACTCTTATTATTATCAATCTAACTCATATTATTAGCCATATTATGCAGATATGATCGATAGAACGACAATTACTATACTTATTACTCTTATTATTATCAATCTAACTCATATTATTAGCCATATTATGCTTATATGATCGGTAGAACGATAATTACTATACTTATTACTCTTATTATTATCAATCTAACTCATATTATTGGCCATATTATGCTTATATGATCGATAGAACTACAATTACTATACTTATTACTCTTATTATTATCAATCTAACTCATATTATTAACCATATTATGCTTATATGATCGATAGAACGACAATTACTATACTTATTACACTCACTATTATCAATCTAACTGATATTATTAACCATATTATGCAGATATGATCTATAGAACGACAATTACTATACTTATTACTCTTATTATTATAAATCTATCTGATATTATTAGCCATATTTTGCTTATATGATCGATAGGACGACAATTGCTATGCTCACTACTCTTATTATTATCAATCTAACTCATATTATTAGCCATATTATGCTTATATGATCGATAGAACGACAATTACTATACTTATTACTCTTATTATTATCAATCTAACTCATATTATTAGCCATATTATGCTTGTATGATCGATAGAACGACAATTACTATACTTATTACTCTTATTATTATCAATCTAACTCATATTATTAGCCATATTATGCTTATATGATCGATAGGACGACAATTACTATACTTATTACACTCACTATTATCAATCTAACTCATATTATTAACCATATTATGCAGATATGATCGATAGAACGACAATTACTATACTTATTACTCTTATTATTATCAATCTAACTCATATTATTAGCCATATTATGCTTATGTCATCGACAGAACGACAATTACTATACAGATTACTCTTATTATTATGAATCTAACTCATATTATTAACCATATTATGCAGATATGATTTATAGAACTACAATTACTATACTTATTGCTCTTATTATTATCAATCTAACGCATATTATTAGCCATATTATGCTTATATGATCGATAGAACGACAATTACTATACTTATTACACGCACTATTATCAATCTGACTGATATTATGAACCATATTATGCAGATATGATCTATAGAACGACAATTACTATACTTATTACTCTTATTATTATAAATCTATCTCATATTATTAGCCATATTTTGCTTATATGATCGATAGAACGACAATTGCTATACTTATTACACTCACTATTATCAATCTAACTCATATTATTAACCATATTATGCAGATATGATCGATAGAACGACAATTACTATACTTATTACTCTTATTATTATCAATCTAACTCATATTATTAGCCATATTATGCTTATGTCATCGACAGAACGACAATTACTATACAGATTACTCTTATTATTATGAATCTAACTCATATTATTAACCATATTATGCTTATATGATCGATAGAACGACAATTGCTATACTCACTACTCTTATTATTATCAATCTAACTCATATTATTAGCCATATTATGCTTATATGATCGATAGAACGACAATTACTATACTCATTACTCTTATTATTATCAATCTAACTCATATTATTAGCCATATTATGCAGATATGATCGATAGAACGACAATTACTATACTTATTACTCTTATTATTATCAATCTAACTCATATTATTAGCCATATTATGCTTATATGATCGGTAGAACGATAATTACTATACTTATTACTCTTATTATTATCAATCTAACTCATATTATTGGCCATATTATGCTTATATGATCGATAGAACTACAATTACTATACTTATTACTCTTATTATTATCAATCTAACTCATATTATTAACCATATTATGCTTATATGATCGATAGAACGACAATTACTATACTTATTACACTCACTATTATCAATCTAACTGATATTATTAACCATATTATGCAGATATGATCTATAGAACGACAATTACTATACTTATTACTCTTATTATTATAAATCTATCTGATATTATTAGCCATATTTTGCTTATATGATCGATAGGACGACAATTGCTATGCTCACTACTCTTATTATTATCAATCTAACTCATATTATTAGCCATATTATGCTTATATGATCGATAGAACGACAATTACTATACTTATTACTCTTATTATTATCAATCTAACTCATATTATTAGCCATATTATGCTTGTATGATCGATAGAACGACAATTACTATACTTATTACTCTTATTATTATCAATCTAACTCATATTATTAGCCATATTATGCTTATATGATCGATAGGACGACAATTACTATACTTATTACACTCACTATTATCAATCTAACTCATATTATTAACCATATTATGCAGATATGATCGATAGAACGACAATTACTATACTTATTACTCTTATTATTATCAATCTAACTCATATTATTAGCCATATTATGCTTATGTCATCGACAGAACGACAATTACTATACAGATTACTCTTATTATTATGAATCTAACTCATATTATTAACCATATTATGCAGATATGATTTATAGAACTACAATTACTATACTTATTGCTCTTATTATTATCAATCTAACTCATATTATTAGCCATATTATGCTTATATGATCGATAGAACGACAATTACTATACTTATTACACTCACTATTATCAATCTGACTGATATTATGAACCATATTATGCAGATATGATCTATAGAACGACAATTACTATACTTATTACTCTTAGTATTATAAATCTATCTCATATTATTAGCCATATTTTGCTTATATGATCGATAGAACGACAATTGCTATACTCACTACTCTTATTATTATCAATCTAACTCATATTATTAGCCATATTATGCTTATATGATCGATAGAACGACAATTACTATACTCATTACTCTTATTATTATCAATCTAACTCATATTATTAACCATATTATGCAGATATGATCGATAGAACGACAATTACTATACTCATTACTCTTATTATTATCAATCTAACTCATATTATTAGCCATATTATGCTTATATGATCGATAGAACGACAATTACTATACTCATTACTCTTATTATTATCAATCTAGCTCATATTATTAGCCATATTATGCTTATATGATTGATAGAACGACAATTACTATACTTTTTACTCTTATTATTATCAATCTAACTCATATTATTAGCCATATTATGCTTATATGATCGATAGGACGACAATTGCTATACTTATTACACTCACTATTATCAATCTAACTCATATTATTAACCATATTATGCAGATATGATCGATAGAACGACAATTACTATACTTATTACTCTTATTATTATCAATCTAACTCATATTATTAGCCATATTATGCTTATGTCATCGACAGAACGACAATTACTATACAGATTACTCTTATTATTATGAATCTAACTCATATTATTAACCATATTATGCAGATATGATTTATAGAACTACAATTACTATACTTATTGCTCTTATTATTATCAATCTAACTCATATTATTAGCCATATTATGCTTATATGATCGATAGAACGACAATTACTATACTTATTACACTCACTATTATCAATCTGACTGATATTATGAACCATATTATGCAGATATGATCTATAGAACGACAATTACTATACTTATTACTCTTATTATTATAAATCTATCTCATATTATTAGCCATATTTTGCTTATATGATCGATAGAACGACAATTGCTATACTCACTACTCTTATTATTATCAATCTAACTCATATTATTAACCATATTATGCAGATATGATTTATAGAACTACAATTACTATACTTATTGCTCTTATTATTATCAATCTAACACATATTATCAGCCATATTATGCTTATATGATCGACAGAACGACAATTACTATACTTATTACACTCATTATTATCAATCTAACTCATATTACTAACCATATTATGCAGATATGATCGATAGAATGACAATTACTATACTTATTACTCTTATTATTATCAATCTAACTCATATTATTAGCCATATTATGCTTATATGATCGATAGGACGACAATTACTCTACTTCTTACTCTTATTATTATCAATCCAACTCATATTATTAGCCATATTATGCTTATGTGATCAGTAGAACGATAATTACTATACTTATTATTCTTATTATTATCAATCTAACTCATATTATTAGCCATATTATGCTTATATGATCGATAGAACGACAATTACTATACTCATTACTCTTATTATTATCAATCTAGCTCATATCATTGGCCATATTATGCTTATATGATCGATAGAACAACAATTACTATACTTATTACTCTTATTATTATCAATCTCACTCATATTATTAGCCATATTATGCTTAAATGATCGATAGAACGACAATAACTATACTTATTACTCTTATTATTATCAATCTAACTCATATTATTAGCCATATTATGCTTATGTGATCGATAGAACGACAATTACTATACTTATTACACTCACTATTATCAATCTAACTCATATTATTGGCCATATTATGCTTATATGATCGATAGAACTACAATTACTATACTTATTACTCTTATTATTATCAATCTAACTCATATTATTAGCCATATTATGCTTGTATGATCGATAGAACGACAATTACTATACTTATTACTCTTATTATTATCAATCTAACTCATATTATTAGCCATATTATGCTTATGTCATCGACAGAACGACAATTACTATACACATTACTCTTATTATTATGAATCTAACTCATATTATTAACCATATTATGCAGATATGATTTATAGAACTACAATTACTATACTTATTGCTCTTATTATTATCAATCTAACACATATTATTAGCCATATTATGCTTATATGATCGACAGAACGACAATTACTATACTCATTACTCTTATTATTATCAATCCAACTCATATTATTAGCCATATTATGCTTATGTGATCGACAGGACGACAATTACTATACTTATTACTCTTATTATTATCAATCTAACTCATATTATTAACCATATTATGCAGATATGATTGATAGAACTACAATTACTATACTTATTGCTCTTATTATTATCAATCTAACTCATATTATTAGCCATATTATGCTTATATGATCGACGGAACGACAATTACTATACTTATTACACTCACTATTATCAATCTAACTCATATTATTAACCATATTATGCAGATATGATCGATAGAATGACAATTACTATACTTATTACACTCACTATTATTAATCTAACTCATATTATTAACCATATTATGCAGATATGATCGATAGAACGACAATTACTATACTTATTACTCTTATTATTATCAATCAAACTCATATTATTGGCCATACTATGTTTATATGATCGATAGAACGACAATTACTCCACTTTTTACTCTGATTATTATCAATCTAACTCATATTATTGGCCATATTATGCTTATATGATCGATAGCACTACAATTACTATACTTATTACTCTTATTATTATCAATCTAACTCATATTATTAGCCATATTATGCTTGTATGATCGATAGAACGACAATTACTATACTTATTACTCTTATTATTATCAACCTAACTCATATTATTAGCCATATTATGCTTATGTCATCGACAGAACGACAATTACTATACACATTACACTTATTATTATGAATCTAGCTCATATTATTAACCATATTATGCAGATATGATTTATAGAACTACAATTACTATACTTATTGCTCTTATTATTATCAATCTAACTCATATTATTAGCCATATTATGCTTGTATGATCGATAGAAAGACAATTACTATACTTATTACTCTTATTATTATCAATCTAACTCATATTATTAGCCATATTATGCTTATGTCATCGACAGATCGACAATTACTATACCTATTACTCTTATTATTATCAATCTAACTCATATTATTAGCCATATTATGCTTATGTGATCGATAGAACGACAATTACTATACTTATTACACTCACTATTATCAATCTAACTCATATTATTAACCATATTATGCAGATATGATCGATAGAACGACAATTACTATACTTATTACTCTTATTATTATCAATCTAACTCATATTATTAGCCATACTATGCTTATATGATCGATAGGACGACAATTACTCTACTTCTTACTCTTATTATTATCAATCCAACTCATATTATTAGCCATATTATGCTTATGTGATCAGTAGAACGATAATTACTATACTTATTATTCTTAATATTATCAATCTAACTCATATTATTAGCCATATTATGCTTATATGATCGACAGAACGACAATTACTATACTTATTACACTCACTATTATCAATCTAACTCATATTACTAACCATATTATGCAGATATGATCGATAGAACGACAATTACTATACTCATTACTCTTATTATTATCAATCTAACTCATATTATTAGCCATATTATGCTTATATGATCGATAGGACGACAATTACTCTACTTCTTACTCTTATTATTATCAATCCAACTCATATTATTAGCCATATTATGCTTATGTGATCAGTAGAACGATAATTACTATACTTATTATTCTTATTATTATCAATCTAACTCATATTATTAGCCATATTATGCTTATATGATCGATAGAACGACAATTACTATACTCATTACTCTTATTATTATCAATCTAGCTCATATTATTAGCCATATTATGCTTATATGATCGATAGAACGACAATTACTATACTTTTTACTCTTATTATTATCAATCTAACTCATTTTATTAGCCATATTATGCTTATGTGATCGATAGAACGACAATTACTATACTTATTACTCTTATTATTATCAATCTAACTCATATTATTAGCCATATTATGCTTATGTGATCGATAGAACGACAATTACTATACTTATTACACTCACTATTATCAATCTAACTCATATTATTAACCATATTATGCAGATATGATCGATAGAACGACAATTACTATACTTATTACTCTTATTATTATCAATCTAGCTGATATTATTAGCCATATTATGCTTATATGATCGATAGAACGACAATTACTATACTTTTTACTCTTATTATTATCAATCTAACTCATATTATTAGCCATATTATGCTTATATGATCGGTAGAACGATAATTACTATACTTATTACTCTTATTATTATCAATCTAACTCATATTATTAGCCATACTATGCTTATATGATCGATAGGACGACAATTACTCTACTTCTTACTCTTATTATTATCAATCCAACTCATATTATTAGCCATATTATGCTTATGTGATCAGTAGAACGATAATTACTATACTTATTATTCTTATTATTATCAATCTAACTCATTTTATTAGCCATATTATGCTTATGTGATCGATAGAACGACAATTACTATACTTATTACTCTTATTATTATCAATCTAACTCATATTATTAGCCATATTATGCTTATGTGATCGATAGAACGACAATTACTATACTTATTACACTCACTATTATCAATCTAACTCATATTATTAACCATATTATGCAGATATGATCGATAGAACGACAATTACTATACTTATTACTCTTATTATTATCAATCTAGCTGATATTATTAGCCATATTATGCTTATATGATCGATAGAACGACAATTACTATACTTTTTACTCTTATTATTATCAATCTAACTCATATTATTAGCCATATTATGCTTATATGATCGGTAGAACGATAATTACTATACTTATTACTCTTATTATTATCAATCTAACTCATGTTATTGGCCATATTATGCTTATATGATCGATAGAACTACAATTACTATACTTATTACTCTTATTATTATCAATCTAACTCATATTATTAGCCATATTATGCTTGTATGATCGATAGAACGACAATTACTATACTTGTTACTCTTATTATTATCAATCTAACTCATATTATTAGCCATATTATGCTTATATGATCGACGGAACGACAATTACTATACTTATTACACTCACTATTATCAATCTAACTCATATTATTAACCATATTATGCAGATATGATCGATAGAACGACAATTACTATACTTATTACACTCACTATTATTAATCTAACTCATATTATTAACCATATTATGCAGATATGATCGATAGAACGACAATTACTATACTTATTACTCTTATTATTATCAATCAAACTCATATTATTGGCCATACTATGTTTATATGATCGATAGAACGACAATTACTCTACTTTTTACTCTGATTATTATCAATCTAACTCATATTATTGGCCATATTATGCTTATATGATCGATAGCACTACAATTACTATACTTATTACTCTTATTATTATCAATCTAACTCATATTATTAGCCATATTATGCTTGTATGATCGATAGAACGACAATTACTATACTTATTACTCTTATTATTATCAATCTAACTCATATTATTAGCCATATTATGCTTATATGATCGATAGGACGACAATTACTATACTTATTACACTCACTATTATCAATCTAACTCATATTATTAACCATATTATGCAGATATGATCGATAGAACGACAATTACTATACTTATTACTCTTATTATTATCAATCTAACTCATATTATTAGCCATATTATGCTTATGTGATCGATAGAACGACAATTACTATACTTATTACACTCACTATTATCAATCTAACTCATATTATTAACCATATTATGCAGATATGATCGATAGAACGACAATTACTATACTTATTACTCTTATTATTATCAATCTAACTCATATTATTAGCCATATTATGCTTATATGATCGATAGGACGACAATTACTCTACTTCTTACTCTTATTATTATCAATCCAACTCATATTATTAGCCATATTATGCTTATGTGATCAGTAGAACGATAATTACTATACTTATTATTCTTATTATTATCAATCTAACTCATATTATTAGCCATATTATGCTTATATGATCGACAGAACGACAATTACTATACTTATTACACTCACTATTATCAATCTAACTCATATTATTAACCATATTATGCAGATATGATCGGTACCACGAAAATTACTATACTCATTACTCTCATTATTATCAATCTAACTCATATTATTAGCCATATTATGCTTATATGAGCGATAGAACGACAATTACTATACTTATTACTCTTATTATTATAAATCTATCTCATATTATTAGCCAAATTATGCTTATGTCATCGACAGAACGAAAATTACTATACATATTACTCTTATTATTATGAATCTAACTCATATTATTAACCATATTATGCAGATATGATTTACAGAACTACAATTACTATACTTATTATTCTTATTATTATCAATCTAACTCATATTATTAGCCATATTATGCTTATATGATCGATAGAACGACAATTACTATACTTTTTACTCTTATTATTATCAATCTAACTCATTTTATTAGCCATATTATGCTTATGTGATCGATAGAACGACAATTACTATACTTATTACTCTTATTATTATCAATCTAACTCATATTATTAGCCATATTATGCTTATGTGATCGATAGAACGACAATTACTATACTTATTACACTCACTATTATCAATCTAACTCATATTATTAACCATATTATGCAGATATGATCGATAGAACGACAATTACTATACTTATTACTCTTATTATTATCAATCTAGCTGATATTATTAGCCATATTATGCTTATATGATCGATAGAACGACAATTACTATACTTTTTACTCTTATTATTATCAATCTAACTCATATTATTAGCCATATTATGCTTATATGATCGGTAGAACGATAATTACTATACTTATTACTCTTATTATTATCAATCTAACTCATATTATTAGCCATACTATGCTTATATGATCGATAGGACGACAATTACTCTACTTCTTACTCTTATTATTATCAATCCAACTCATATTATTAGCCATATTATGCTTATGTGATCAGTAGAACGATAATTACTATACTTATTATTCTTATTATTATCAATCTAACTCATTTTATTAGCCATATTATGCTTATGTGATCGATAGAACGACAATTACTATACTTATTACTCTTATTATTATCAATCTAACTCATATTATTAGCCATATTATGCTTATGTGATCGATAGAACGACAATTACTATACTTATTACACTCACTATTATCAATCTAACTCATATTATTAACCATATTATGCAGATATGATCGATAGAACGACAATTACTATACTTATTACTCTTATTATTATCAATCTAGCTGATATTATTAGCCATATTATGCTTATATGATCGATAGAACGACAATTACTATACTTTTTACTCTTATTATTATCAATCTAACTCATATTATTAACCATATTATGCTTATATGATCGGTAGAACGATAATTACTATACTTATTACTCTTATTATTATCAATCTAACTCATATTATTGGCCATATTATGCTTATATGATCGATAGAACTACAATTACTATACTTATTACTCTTATTATTATCAATCTAACTCATATTATTAGCCATATTATGCTTGTATGATCGATAGAACGACAATTACTATACTTGTTACTCTTATTATTATCAATCTAACTCATATTATTAGCCATATTATGCTTATATGATCGACGGAACGACAATTACTATACTTATTACACTCACTATTATCAATCTAACTCATATTATTAACCATATTATGCAGATATGATCGATAGAACGACAATTACTATACTTATTACACTCACTATTATTAATCTAACTCATATTATTAACCATATTATGCAGATATGATCGATAGAACGACAATTACTATACTTATTACTCTTATTATTATCAATCAAACTCATATTATTGGCCATACTATGTTTATATGATCGATAGAACGACAATTACTCTACTTTTTACTCTGATTATTATCAATCTAACTCATATTATTGGCCATATTATGCTTATATGATCGATAGCACTACAATTACTATACTTATTACTCTTATTATTATCAATCTAACTCATATTATTAGCCATATTATGCTTGTATGATCGATAGAACGACAATTACTATACTTATTACTCTTATTATTATCAATCTAACTCATATTATTAGCCATATTATGCTTATATGATCGATAGGACGACAATTACTATACTTATTACACTCACTATTATCAATCTAACTCATATTATTAACCATATTATGCAGATATGATCGATAGAACGACAATTACTATACTTATTACTCTTATTATTATCAATCTAACTCATATTATTAGCCATATTATGCTTATGTGATCGATAGAACGACAATTACTATACTTATTACACTCACTATTATCAATCTAACTCATATTATTAACCATATTATGCAGATATGATCGATAGAACGACAATTACTATACTTATTACTCTTATTATTATCAATCTAACTCATATTATTAGCCATATTATGCTTATATGATCGATAGGACGACAATTACTCTACTTCTTACTCTTATTATTATCAATCCAACTCATATTATTAGCCATATTATGCTTATGTGATCAGTAGAACGATAATTACTATACTTATTATTCTTATTATTATCAATCTAACTCATATTATTAGCCATATTATGCTTATATGATCGACAGAACGACAATTACTATACTTATTACACTCACTATTATCAATCTAACTCATATTATTAACCATATTATGCAGATATGATCGATACCACGAAAATTACTATACTCATTACTCTCATTATTATCAATCTAACTCATATTATTAGCCATATTATGCTTATATGAGCGATAGAACGACAATTACTATACTTATTACTCTTATTATTATAAATCTATCTCATATTATTAGCCAAATTATGCTTATGTCATCGACAGAACGAAAATTACTATACATATTACTCTTATTATTATGAATCTAACTCATATTATTAACCATATTATGCAGATATGATATACAGAACTACAATTACTATACTTATTGCTCTTATTATTATCAATCTAACTCATATTATTAGCCATATTATGCTTATATGGTCGACGGAACGACAATTACTATACTTATTACACTCACTATTATCAATCTAACTCATATTATTAACCATATTATGCAGATATGATCGATAGAACGACAATTACTATACTTATTACACTCACTATTATCAATCTAACTCATATTATTAACCATATTATGCAGATATGATCGATAGAACGACAATTACGATACTTATTACTCTTATAATTATCAATCTAACCCATATTATTAGCCATATTATGATTATATGGTCGATAGAACAACAATTACTATACTTATTACTCTTATTATTATCAATCTCACTCATATTATTAGGCATATTATGCTTAAATGATCGATAGAACGAGAATTACTATACTCATTACTCTTATTATTATCAATCTAACTCATATTATTAGACATATATTGCTTATATGATCGATAGAACGACAATTACTATACTCATTACTCTTATTATTATCAATCTAGCTCATATTATTAGCCATATTATGCTTATATGATCGTTAGAACGACAATTACTATACTTTTTACTCTTATTATTATCAATCTAACTCATTTTATTAGCCATATTATGCTTATGTGATCGATAGAACGACAATTACTGTACTTATTACTCTTATTATTATCAATCTAACTCATATTATTAGCCATATTATGCTTATGTGATCGATAGAACGACAATTACTATACTTATTACACTCACTATTATCAATCTAACTCATATTATTAGCCATATTGTGCTTATATGATCGATAGAACGACAATTACTATACTTATTACTCTTATTATTATCAATCTAACTCATATTATTAGCCATATTATGCTTATATGATCGATAGGACGACAATTACTCTACTTCTTACTCTTATTATTATCAATCCAACTCATATTATTAGCCATATTATGCTTATGTGATCAGTAGAACGATAATTACTATACTTATTATTCTTATTATTATCAATCTAACTCATATTATTAGCCATATTATGCTTATATGATCGACAGAACGACAATTACTATACTTATTACACTCACTATTATCAATCTAACTCATATTATTAACCATATTATGCAGATATGATCGGTACCACGAAAATTACTATACTCATTACTCTCATTATTATCAATCTAACTCATATTATTAGCCATATTATGCTTATATGAGCGATAGAACGACAATTACTATACTTATTACTCTTATTATTATAAATCTATCTCATATTATTAGCCAAATTATGCTTATGTCATCGACAGAACGAAAATTACTATACATATTACTCTTATTATTATGAATCTAACTCATATTATTAACCATATTATGCAGATATGATTTACAGAACTACAATTACTATACTTATTATTCTTATTATTATCAATCTAACTCATATTATTAGCCATATTATGCTTATATGATCGATAGAACGACAATTACTATACTTTTTACTCTTATTATTATCAATCTAACTCATTTTATTAGCCATATTATGCTTATGTGATCGATAGAACGACAATTACTATACTTATTACTCTTATTATTATCAATCTAACTCATATTATTAGCCATATTATGCTTATGTGATCGATAGAACGACAATTACTATACTTATTACACTCACTATTATCAATCTAACTCATATTATTAACCATATTATGCAGATATGATCGATAGAACGACAATTACTATACTTATTACTCTTATTATTATCAATCTAGCTGATATTATTAGCCATATTATGCTTATATGATCGATAGAACGACAATTACTATACTTTTTACTCTTATTATTATCAATCTAACTCATATTATTAGCCATATTATGCTTATATGATCGGTAGAACGATAATTACTATACTTATTACTCTTATTATTATCAATCTAACTCATATTATTAGCCATACTATGCTTATATGATCGATAGGACGACAATTACTCTACTTCTTACTCTTATTATTATCAATCCAACTCATATTATTAGCCATATTATGCTTATGTGATCAGTAGAACGATAATTACTATACTTATTATTCTTATTATTATCAATCTAACTCATTTTATTAGCCATATTATGCTTATGTGATCGATAGAACGACAATTACTATACTTATTACTCTTATTATTATCAATCTAACTCATATTATTAGCCATATTATGCTTATGTGATCGATAGAACGACAATTACTATACTTATTACACTCACTATTATCAATCTAACTCATATTATTAACCATATTATGCAGATATGATCGATAGAACGACAATTACTATACTTATTACTCTTATTATTATCAATCTAGCTGATATTATTAGCCATATTATGCTTATATGATCGATAGAACGACAATTACTATACTTTTTACTCTTATTATTATCAATCTAACTCATATTATTAACCATATTATGCTTATATGATCGGTAGAACGATAATTACTATACTTATTACTCTTATTATTATCAATCTAACTCATATTATTGGCCATATTATGCTTATATGATCGATAGAACTACAATTACTATACTTATTACTCTTATTATTATCAATCTAACTCATATTATTAGCCATATTATGCTTGTATGATCGATAGAACGACAATTACTATACTTGTTACTCTTATTATTATCAATCTAACTCATATTATTAGCCATATTATGCTTATATGATCGACGGAACGACAATTACTATACTTATTACACTCACTATTATCAATCTAACTCATATTATTAACCATATTATGCAGATATGATCGATAGAACGACAATTACTATACTTATTACACTCACTATTATTAATCTAACTCATATTATTAACCATATTATGCAGATATGATCGATAGAACGACAATTACTATACTTATTACTCTTATTATTATCAATCAAACTCATATTATTGGCCATACTATGTTTATATGATCGATAGAACGACAATTACTCTACTTTTTACTCTGATTATTATCAATCTAACTCATATTATTGGCCATATTATGCTTATATGATCGATAGCACTACAATTACTATACTTATTACTCTTATTATTATCAATCTAACTCATATTATTAGCCATATTATGCTTGTATGATCGATAGAACGACAATTACTATACTTATTACTCTTATTATTATCAATCTAACTCATATTATTAGCCATATTATGCTTATATGATCGATAGGACGACAATTACTATACTTATTACACTCACTATTATCAATCTAACTCATATTATTAACCATATTATGCAGATATGATCGATAGAACGACAATTACTATACTTATTACTCTTATTATTATCAATCTAACTCATATTATTAGCCATATTATGCTTATGTGATCGATAGAACGACAATTACTATACTTATTACACTCACTATTATCAATCTAACTCATATTATTAACCATATTATGCAGATATGATCGATAGAACGACAATTACTATACTTATTACTCTTATTATTATCAATCTAACTCATATTATTAGCCATATTATGCTTATATGATCGATAGGACGACAATTACTCTACTTCTTACTCTTATTATTATCAATCCAACTCATATTATTAGCCATATTATGCTTATGTGATCAGTAGAACGATAATTACTATACTTATTATTCTTATTATTATCAATCTAACTCATATTATTAGCCATATTATGCTTATATGATCGACAGAACGACAATTACTATACTTATTACACTCACTATTATCAATCTAACTCATATTATTAACCATATTATGCAGATATGATCGATACCACGAAAATTACTATACTCATTACTCTCATTATTATCAATCTAACTCATATTATTAGCCATATTATGCTTATATGAGCGATAGAACGACAATTACTATACTTATTACTCTTATTATTATAAATCTATCTCATATTATTAGCCAAATTATGCTTATGTCATCGACAGAACGAAAATTACTATACATATTACTCTTATTATTATGAATCTAACTCATATTATTAACCATATTATGCAGATATGATATACAGAACTACAATTACTATACTTATTGCTCTTATTATTATCAATCTAACTCATATTATTAGCCATATTATGCTTATATGATCGACGGAACGACAATTACTATACTTATTACACTCACTATTATCAATCTAACTCATATTATTAACCATATTATGCAGATATGATCGATAGAACGACAATTACTATACTTATTACACTCACTATTATCAATCTAACTCATATTATTAACCATATTATGCAGATATGATCGATAGAACGACAATTACGATACTTATTACTCTTATAATTATCAATCTAACCCATATTATTAGCCATATTATGATTATATGGTCGATAGAACAACAATTACTATACTTATTACTCTTATTATTATCAATCTCACTCATATTATTAGGCATATTATGCTTAAATGATCGATAGAACGAGAATTACTATACTCATTACTCTTATTATTATCAATCTAACTCATATTATTAGACATATATTGCTTATATGATCGATAGAACGACAATTACTATACTCATTACTCTTATTATTATCAATCTAGCTCATATTATTAGCCATATTATGCTTATATGATCGTTAGAACGACAATTACTATACTTTTTACTCTTATTATTATCAATCTAACTCATTTTATTAGCCATATTATGCTTATGTGATCGATAGAACGACAATTACTGTACTTATTACTCTTATTATTATCAATCTAACTCATATTATTAGCCATATTATGCTTATGTGATCGATAGAACGACAATTACTATACTTATTACACTCACTATTATCAATCTAACTCATATTATTAGCCATATTGTGCTTATATGATCGATAGAACGACAATTACTATACTTATTACTCTTATTATTATCTACCTAACTCATATTATTAGCCATATTATGCTTATATTATCGATAGAACGACAATTACTATACCTATTACGCTTATTACTATCAATCTAACTCATATTATTAGCCATATTATCCTTATATGATCGATAGAATGAGAATTACTATACTCACTACTCTTAGTATTATCAATCTAACTCATATTATTAGCCATATTATGCTTAAATGATCGATAGAACGACAATTACTATACTTATTACACTCACTATTATCATTCTAACTCATATTATTAACCATATTATGCAATTATGATCGATAGAACGACAATAACTATACTTATTGCTCTTACTATTATAAATCTGACTCATATTATTAGCCATATTATGCTTATATGATCGATAGAACGACAATTACTATACTTATTACACTCACTATTATCAATCTAACTCATATTATTAGCGATATTATGGTTATATGACCGATAGAACGACAATTACTATACTTATTACTCTTATTATTATCAATCCAACTCATATTATTAGACATATTGTGCTTATATGATCGACAAAACGACAATTACTATATTTATTACACACACTGTTATCAATCTAACTCACCTTATTAGCCATATTATGCTTATATGATCGATAGTACGACAATTACTATACTCATTGCTCTTATTATTATCAATCTAACTCATATTATTAACCATATTGTGCTTATATGAGCGATAGAACGACAATTACTATATTTATTACACTCACTATTATCAATCTAACTCACATTATTAGCCATATTATGGTTATATGACCGATAGAACGACAATTACTATACTTATTGCTCTTATTATTATAAATCTAACTCATATTATTAACCATATTATGCAATTATGATCGATAGGACGACAATTACTATACTTATTACACTTATTATTATCAATCTAACTCATATTATTAGCCATGTTATGCTCATATTATCGATAGAACGACAATTACTATACTTATCACACTCACTATTATCAATCTAACTCATATTATTAACCATATTATGCTTATATGATCGATAGAACGACAATTATTGTACTTATTACTCTTATCATTATCGATCTAGCTCATATTATTAGCCATATTATGCTTATATGATCAATAGAACGACAATTATTGTACTTATTACTCTTATCATTATCGATCTAACTCATATTATTTGCCATATTATGCTCATATTATCGATAGAACGACAATTATTATACTTATTACTCTTATTATTATAAATCTAACTCATATTATTAGCCATATTATGCTTATATGATCGATAGAACGACAATTACTATACTTATTACTCTTATTATTATAAATCTAACTCATATTATTAACCATATTATGCTAATATGATCGATAGAACGACAATTACTATACTTATTACACTCACTATTATCAATCTAACTCATATTATTAACCATATTATGCTTATATGATCGATAGAACGACAATTATTGTACTTATTACTCTTATCATTATCGATCTAGCTCATATTATTAGCCATATTATGCTTATCATGATCAATAGAACGACAATTATTGTACTTATTACTCTTATCATTATCGATCTAACTCATATTATTAGCCATATTATGCTTATATGATCGATAGAACGACAATTACTATACGTATTACTCTTATTATTATAAATCTAACTCATATTATTAGCCATATTGTGCTTATATGAGCGATAGAACGACAATTACTATATTTATTACACTCACTATTATCAATCTAACTCACATTATTAGCCATATTAAGGTTATATGACAGATAGAACGACAATTACTATACTTATTGCTCTTATTATTATCAATCTAACTCATATTATTAGCCATATTATGCTTATATGATCGATAGAACGACAATTACTATACTTATTACTCTTATTATTATCAATCTAACTCATATTATTAACCATATTATGCAATTATGATCGATAGAACGACAATTACTATACTTATTACACTTATTATTATCAATCTAACTCATATTATTAACCATATTATGCACATATGATCGATAGCACGACATTCAATATACTTATTGCTCGTATTATTATCAACCTAACTCATATTGTTAGCCATATTATGCTTATATGATCGATAGAAAGACAATCACTATATTTATTACTCTTATTGTTATCTACCTAACTCATATTATTCGCCATATTATGCTTATATTATCGATAGAACGACAATTACTATACTTATTACTCTTATTATTATCAATCTAACTCATATTATTAGCCATATTATGCTTATGTGATCGATAGAACGACAATTACTATACTTATTACACTCACTATTATCAATCTAACTCATATTATTAACCATATTATGCAGATATGATCGATAGAACGACAATTACTATACTTATTACTCTTATTATTATCAATCTAGCTGATATTATTAGCCATATTATGCTTATATGATCGATAGAACGACAATTACTATACTTTTTACTCTTATTATTATCAATCTAACTCATATTATTAGCCATATTATGCTTATATGATCGGTAGAACGATAATTACTATACTTATTACTCTTATTATTATCAATCTAACTCATATTATTAGCCATACTATGCTTATATGATCGATAGGACGACAATTACTCTACTTCTTACTCTTATTATTATCAATCCAACTCATATTATTAGCCATATTATGCTTATGTGATCAGTAGAACGATAATTACTATACTTATTATTCTTATTATTATCAATCTAACTCATTTTAATAGCCATATTATGCTTATGTGATCGATAGAACGACAATTACTATACTTATTACTCTTATTATTATCAATCTAACTCATATTATTAGCCATATTATGCTTATGTGATCGATAGAACGACAATTACTATACTTATTACACTCACTATTATCAATCTAACTCATATTATTAACCATATTATGCAGATATGATCGATAGAACGACAATTACTATACTTATTACTCTTATTATTATCAATCTAGCTGATATTATTAGCCATATTATGCTTATATGATCGATAGAACGACAATTACTATACTTTTTACTCTTATTATTATCAATCTAACTCATATTATTAGCCATATTATGCTTATATGATCGGTAGAACGATAATTACTATACTTATTACTCTTATTATTATCAATCTAACTCATATTATTGGCCATATTATGCTTATATGATCGATAGAACTACAATTACTATACTTATTACTCTTATTATTATCAATCTAACTCATATTATTAGCCATATTATGCTTGTATGATCGATAGAACGACAATTACTATACTTGTTACTCTTATTATTATCAATCTAACTCATATTATTAGCCATATTATGCTTATATGATCGACGGAACGACAATTACTATACTTATTACACTCACTATTATCAATCTAACTCATATTATTAACCATATTATGCAGATATGATCGATAGAACGACAATTACTATACTTATTACACTCACTATTATTAATCTAACTCATATTATTAACCATATTATGCAGATATGATCGATAGAACGACAATTACTATACTTATTACTCTTATTATTATCAATCAAACTCATATTATTGGCCATACTATGTTTATATGATCGATAGAACGACAATTACTCTACTTTTTACTCTGATTATTATCAATCTAACTCATATTATTGGCCATATTATGCTTATATGATCGATAGCACTACAATTACTATACTTATTACTCTTATTATTATCAATCTAACTCATATTATTAGCCATATTATGCTTGTATGATCGATAGAACGACAATTACTATACTTATTACTCTTATTATTATCAATCTAACTCATATTATTAGCCATATTATGCTTATATGATCGATAGGACGACAATTACTATACTTATTACACTCACTATTATCAATCTAACTCATATTATTAACCATATTATGCAGATATGATCGATAGAACGACAATTACTATACTTATTACTCTTATTATTATCAATCTAACTCATATTATTAGCCATATTATGCTTATGTGATCGATAGAACGACAATTACTATACTTATTACACTCACTATTATCAATCTAACTCATATTATTAACCATATTATGCAGATATGATCGATAGAACGACAATTACTATACTTA
Source organism: Megachile rotundata (assembly GCF_050947335.1). Classification (NCBI taxonomy): domain Eukaryota; kingdom Metazoa; phylum Arthropoda; class Insecta; order Hymenoptera; family Megachilidae; genus Megachile; species Megachile rotundata. The sequence continues at coordinate 29,782 of NW_027473886.1, forward strand.
TTACTCTTATTATTATCAATCTAACTCATATTATTAGCCATATTATGCTTATATGATCGATAGGACGACAATTACTCTACTTCTTACTCTTATTATTATCAATCCAACTCATATTATTAGCCATATTATGCTTATGTGATCAGTAGAACGATAATTACTATACTTATTATTCTTATTATTATCAATCTAACTCATATTATTAGCCATATTATGCTTATATGATCGACAGAACGACAATTGCTATACTTATTACACTCACTATTATCAATCTAACTCATATTATTAACCATATTATGCAGATATGATCGATACCACGAAAATTACTATACTCATTACTCTCATTATTATCAATCTAACTCATATTATTAGCCATATTATGCTTATATGAGCGATAGAACGACAATTACTATACTTATTACTCTTATTATTATAAATCTATCTCATATTATTAGCCAAATTATGCTTATGTCATCGACAGAACGAAAATTACTATACATATTACTCTTATTATTATGAATCTAACTCATATTATTAACCATATTATGCAGATATGATTTACAGAACTACAATTACTATACTTATTGCTCTTATTATTATCAATCTAACTCATATTATTAGCCATATTATGCTTATATGATCGTTAGAACGACAATTACTATACTTTTTACTCTTATTATTATCAATCTAACTCATTTTATTAGCCATATTATGCTTATGTGATCGATAGAACGACAATTACTGTACTTATTACTCTTATTATTATCAATCTAACTCATATTATTAGCCATATTATGCTTATGTGATCGATAGAACGACAATTACTATACTTATTACACTCACTATTATCAATCTAACTCATATTATTAGCCATATTGTGCTTATATGATCGATAGAACGACAATTACTATACTTATTACTCTTATTATTATCTACCTAACTCATATTATTAGCCATATTATGCTTATATTATCGATAGAACGACAATTACTATACCTATTACGCTTATTACTATCAATCTAACTCATATTATTAGCCATATTATCCTTATATGATCGATAGAATGAGAATTACTATACTCACTACTCTTAGTATTATCAATCTAACTCATATTATTAGCGATATTATGGTTATATGACCGATAGAACGACAATTACTATACTTATTACTCTTATTATTATCAATCCAACTCATATTATTAGACATATTGTGCTTATATGATCGACAAAACGACAATTACTATATTTATTACACACACTGTTATCAATCTAACTCACCTTATTAGCCATATTATGCTTATATGATCGATAGTACGACAATTACTATACTCATTGCTCTTATTATTATCAATCTAACTCATATTATTAACCATATTGTGCTTATATGAGCGATAGAACGACAATTACTATATTTATTACACTCACTATTATCAATCTAACTCACATTATTAGCCATATTATGGTTATATGACCGATAGAACGACAATTACTATACTTATTGCTCTTATTATTATAAATCTAACTCATATTATTAACCATATTATGCAATTATGATCGATAGGACGACAATTACTGTACTTATTACACTTATTATTATCAATCTAACTCATATTATTAGCCATGTTATGCTCATATTATCGATAGAACGACAATTACTATACTTATCACACTCACTATTATCAATCTAACTCATATTATTAACCATATTATGCTTATATGATCGATAGAACGACAATTATTGTACTTATTACTCTTATCATTATCGATCTAGCTCATATTATTAGCCATATTATGCTTATATGATCAATAGAACGACAATTATTGTACTTATTACTCTTATCATTATCGATCTAACTCATATTATTAGCCATATTATGCTCATATTATCGATAGAACGACAATTATTATACTTATTACTCTTATTATTATAAATCTAACTCATATTATTAGCCATATTATGCTTATATGATCGATAGAACGACAATTACTATACTTATTACTCTTATTATTATAAATCTAACTCATATTATTAACCATATTATGCTAATATGATCGATAGAACGACAATTACTATACTTATTACACTCACTATTATCAATCTAACTCATATTATTAACCATATTATGCTTATATGATCGATAGAACGACAATTATTGTACTTATTACTCTTATCATTATCGATCTAGCTCATATTATTAGCCATATTATGCTTATCATGATCAATAGAACGACAATTATTGTACTTATTACTCTTATCATTATCGATCTAACTCATATTATTAGCCATATTATGCTTATATGATCGATAGAACGACAATTACTATACGTATTACTCTTATTATTATAAATCTAACTCATATTATTAGCCATATTGTGCTTATATGAGCGATAGAACGACAATTACTATATTTATTACACTCACTATTATCAATCTAACTCACATTATTAGCCATATTAAGGTTATATGACAGATAGAACGACAATTACTATACTTATTGCTCTTATTATTATCAATCTAACTCATATTATTAGCCATATTATGCTTATATGATCGATAGAACGACAATTACTATACTTATTACTCTTATTATTATCAATCTAACTCATATTATTAACCATATTATGCTAATATGATCGAGAGAACGACAATTACTATACTTATTACACTCACTATTATCAATCTAACTCATATTATTAACCATATTATGCAGATATGATCGATAGAACGACAATTACTATATTTATTACTCTTGTTATTATAAATCTAACTCATAGTATTAGCCATATTATGCTTATATGACCGATAGTACGACAATTACTATACTCATTGTTCTTATTATTATCAATCTAACTCATATTATTAACCATATTATGCAATTATGATCGATAGAACGACAATTACTATACTTATTACACTTATTATTATCAATCTAACTCATATTATTAACCATATTATGCACATATGATCGATAGCACGACATTCAATATACTTATTGCTCGTATTATTATCAACCTAACTCATATTGTTAGCCATATTATGCTTATATGATCGATAGAAAGACAATCACTATATTTATTACTCTTATTGTTATCTACCTAACTCATATTATTCGCCATATTATGCTTATATTATCGATAGAACGACAATTACTATACTTATTACTCTTATTATTATAAATCTAACTCATATTATTAGCCATATTATGCTTATATGATCGATAGTACGACAATTACTATACTCATTGCTCTTATTATTATCAATCTAACTCATATTATTAACCATATTATGCAGATATGATCGATAGAACGACAATTACTATACTCATTACTCTTATTATTATCAATCTAACTCATGCTATTAGCCATATTATGCTTATATGATCGAAATAACGACAATTACTATACTTATTACTCTTATTATTATCAATCTAACTCATATTATTAGCCATATTGTGCTTATATGAGCGATAGAACGACAATTACTATATTTATTACACTCACTATTATCAATCTAACTCACATTATTAGCCATATTATGGTTATATGACCGATAGAACGACAATTACTATACTTATTGCTCTTACTATTATAAATCTAACTCATATTATTAGCCATATTATGCTTATATGATCGATAGTACGACAATTACTATACTCATTGCTCTTATTATTATCAATCTAACTCATATTATTAACCATATTATGCAGATATGATCGATAGAACGACAATTACTATACTCATTACTCTTATTATTATCAATCTAACTCATGCTATTAGCCATATTATGGTTATATGATCGATATAACGACAATTACTATACTTATTACTCTTATTATTATCAATCTAACTCATATTATTAACCATATTATGCAGATATGATCGATAGAACGACAATTACTATACTTATTACTCTTATTATTATCAATCTAACTCATATTATTAGCCATATTATGCTTATATGATCGATAGAACGACAATTACTATACTTATTACTCTTATTATTATCAACCTAACTCATATTATTAGCCATATTATGCTTATAAGAAGGATAGAACGACAATTACTATACTTATTACACTCACTATTATCATTCTAACTCATATTATTAACCATATTATGCAATTATGATCGATAGAACGACAATAACTATACTTATTGCTCTTACTATTATAAATCTAACTCATATTATTAGCCATATTATGCTTATATGATCGATAGAACGACAATTACTATACTTATTACACTCACTATTATCAATCTAACTCATATTATTAGCGATATTATGGTTATATGACCGATAGAACGACAATTATTATACTTATTACTCTTATTATTATCAATCTAACTCATATTATTAGACATATTGTGCTTATATGATCGACAAAACGACAATTACTATATTTATTACACACACTGTTATCAATCTAACTCACCTTATTAGCCATATTATGCTTATATGATCGATAGTACGACAATTACTATACCCATTGCTCTTATTATTATCAATATAACTCATATTATTAACCATATTATGCAGATATGATCGATAGAACGACAATTACTACACTTATTACTCTTATTATTATAAATCTAACAAATATCATTAGCCATATTATGCTTATATGATCGATAGAACGACAATTACTATACTTATTACTCTTATTATTATGAATCTAACTCATATTATTAACCATATTATGCAATTATGATCGATAGGACGACAATTACTATACTTATTACACTTATTATTATCAATCTAACTCATATTATTAGCCATATTATGCTTAAATGATCGATAGAACGACAATGACTATACTTATTACTCTTATTATTATCTACCTAACTCATATTATTAGCCATATTATGCTTATATTATCGATAGAACGACAATTACTATACCTATTACGCTTATTACTATCAATCTAACTCATATTATTAGCCATATTATCCTTATATGATCGATAGAATGAGAATTACTATACTCACTACTCTTAGTATTATCAATCTAACTCATATTATTAGCCATATGATGCTTATATTATCGATAGAACGACAATTACTAAACTTATTACTGTTATTATTATCAATCTAACTCATATTATTAGCCATATTGTGCTTATATGATCGATAGAACGACAATTACTATACTTATTACTCCTATTATTATAAATCTAACTCATATTATTAGCCATATTATGCTTATATGATCGATAGTACGACAAATACTATACTCATTGCTCTTCTTATCATCAGTCTAACTCATATTATTAACCATATTATGCAGATATGATCAATAGAACGACAATTACTACACTTATTACTCTTATTGTTATCAACCTAACTCATATTATTGGCCATATTATGCTTAAATGATGGATAGAACGACAAATACTATACTTATTACTCTTATTATTATGAATCTAACTCATATTATTAACCATATTATGCAATTATGATCGATAGGACGACAATTACTATACTTATTGCACTTATTATTATCAATCTAACTCATATTATTAGCCATATTATGCTTATATGATCGATAGAACGACAATTACTATACTCATTACTCTTATTATTATCAATCTAACTCATATTATTAGCCATATTGTGCTTATATGAGCGATAGAACGACAATTACTATATTTATTACACTCACTATTATCAATCTAACTCACATTATTAGCCATATTATGGTTATATGACCGATAGCACGACAATTACTATACTCATTGCTCTTATTATTATAAATCTAACTCATATTATTAGCCATATTATGCTTATATGATCGATAGTACGACAATTACTATACTCATTGCTCTTATTATTATCAATCTAACTCATATTATTAACCATATTATGCAGATATGATCGATAGAACGACAATTACTATACTCATTACTCTTATTATTATCAATCTAACTCATATTATTAGCCATATTGTGCTTATATGATCGATAGAACGACAATTACTATACTTATTACACTTATTATTATCAATCTAACTCATGCTATTAGCCATATTATGCTTATATGATCGATATAACGACAATTACTATACTTATTACTCTTACTATTATCAATCTAACTCATACTATTAACCATATTATGCAGATATGATCGATAGAACGACAATTACTATACTTATTACTCTTATTATTATCAATCTAACTCATATTATTAACCATATTATGCAGATATGATCGATAGAACGACAATTACTATACTTATTACTCTTATTATTATCAATCTAACTCATATTATTAGCCATATTGTGCTTATATGATCGATAGAACGACAATTACTATACTTATTACACTTATTATTATCAATCTAACTCATATTATTAGCCATATTATGCTTATATGATCGATAGTACGACAATTACTATACGCATTACTCTTATTATTATCAATCTAACTCATATTATTAACCATATTATGCAGATATGATCAATAGAACGACAATTATTATATTTATTACTCTTGTTATTATAAATCTAACTCATAGTATTAGCCATATTATGCTTATATGATCGATAGTACGACAATTACTATACTTATTACTCTTATTATTATCAATTTAACTCATATTATTAACCATATTATGCAGATATGATCGATAGAACGACAATTTCTATACTTATTACACTCACTATTATCAATCTAACTCATATTATTAGCCATATTATGGTTATATGACCGATAGAACGTCAATTACTACACTTACTACTCCTATTATTATAAATCTAACTCGTATTATTAGCCTTATTATGCTTATATGATCGATAGGACGACAATTACTATACTCATTACTCTTATTATTATCAATCTAACTCATATTATTAGCCATATTATGCTTATATGATCGATAGAACGACAATTACTATACTTATTACTCTTATTATTATCAACCTAACTCATAGTATTAGCCATATTATGCTTATAAGATCGATAGAACGACAATTACTATACTTATTACACTCACTATTATCATTCTAACTCATATTATTAACCATATTATGCAATTATGATCGATAGAACGACAATTACTATACTTATTACTCTTATTATTATCAATCTAACTCATATTATTAGCCATATTATGCTTATATGATCGATAGAACGACAATTACTATACTTATTACACTCACTATTATCAATCTAACTCATATTATTAGCGATATTATGGTTATATGACCGATAGAACGACAATTACTATACTTATTACTCTTATTATTATCAATCTAACTCATATTATTAGACATATTGTGCTTATATGATCGAGAGAACGACAATTACTATACTTATTACACTCACTATTATCAATCTAACTCATATTATTAACAATATTATGCAGATATGATCGATAGCACGACATTTACTATACTTATTACTCTTATTATTATCAACCTAACTCACATTATTAGCCATTTTATGCTTATATGATCGATAGCACGACAATTACTATACTCATTGCTCTTATTATTATCAATCTAACTCATATTATTAACCATATTATGCAGATATGATCGATAGAACGACAATTACTACACTTATTACACTTATTATTATCAATCTAACTCATATTATTAGCCATATTATGCTTAAATGATCGATAGAACGACAATTACTATACTTATTACTCTTATTATTATCAATCTAACTCATATTATTAGCCATATTATGCTTATATGATCGATAGAACGACAATTACTATACTCACTACTCTTATTATTATCAATCTAACTCATATTATTAGCCATATTATGCTTATATGATCGATAGAACGACAATTACTATACTTATTACTCTTATTATTATCAATCTAACTCATATTATTAGACATATTGTGCTTATATGATCGACAGAACGACAATTACTATATTTATTACACTCACTGTTATCAATCTAACTCACCTTATTAGCCATATTATGCTTATATGATCGATAGTACGACAATTACTATACTCATTGCTCTTATTATTATCAATCTAACTCATATTATTAACCATATTATGCAGATATGATCGATAGAACGACAATTACTACACTTATTACTCTTATTATTATCAATCTAACTCATATTATTAACCATATTATGCAATTATGATCGATAGAACGACAATTACTATACTTATTACACTTATTATTATCAATCTAACTCATATTATTAACCATATTATGCACATATGATCGATAGCACGACATTCAATGTACTTATTGCTCGTATTATTATCAACCTAACTCATATTGTTAGCCATATTATGCTTATATGATCGATAGAAAGACAATCACTATACTTATTACTCTTATTACTATCTACCTAACTCATATTATTGGCCATATTATGCTTATATTACCGATAGAACGACAATTACTATACTCATTACTCTTATTATTATCAATCTAACTCATATTATTAGCCATATTATGCTTATATGATCGAAATAACGACAATTACTATACTTATTACTCTTATTATTATCAATCTAACTCATATTGTTAGCCATATTATGCTTATATGATCGATAGAAAGACAATCACTATACTTATTACTCTTATTACTATCTACCTAACTCATATTATTGGCCATATTATGCTTATATTACCGATAGAACGACAATTACTATACTTATTACGCTTATTATTATCAATCTAACTCATATTATTAGCCCTATTATGCTTATTTGATCGATAGAATGAGAATTACAATACTCACTACTCTTAGTATTATCAATCTAACTCATATTATTAGCCATATTATGCTTATATTATCGATAGAACGACAATTACTATACTTATTACTGTTATTATTATTAATCTAACTCATATTATTAGCCATATTGTGGTTATATGATCGATAGAACGACAATTACAATACTTATTACTCCTATTATTATAAATCTAACTCATATTATTAGCCATATTATGCTTATATGATCGATAGTACGACAATTACTATACTCATTACTCTTATTATTATCAATCTAACTCATATTATTAGCCATATTATGCTTATATGATCGATAGAAAGACAATCACTATACTTATTACTCTTATTACTATCTACCTAACTCATATTATTGGCCATATTATGCTTATATTACCGATAGAACGACAATTACTATACTTATTACGCTTATTATTATCAATCTAACTCATATTATTAGCCATATTATGCTTATATGATCGAAATAACGACAATTACTATACTTATTACTCTTATTATTATCAATCTAACTCATATTATTAGCCATATTGTGCTTATATGAGCGATAGAACGACAATTACTATATTTATTACACTCACTATTATCAATCTAACTCACATTATTAGCCATATTATGGTTATATGACCGATAGAACGACAATTACTATACTTATTGCTCTTACTATTATAAATCTAACTCATATTATTAGCCATATTTTGCTTATATGATCGATAGTACGACAATTATTATACTCATTGCTCTTATTATTATCAATCTAACTCATATTATTAACCATATTATGCAGATATGATCGATAGAACGACAATTACTATACTCATTACTCTTATTATTATCAATCTAACTCATGCTATTAGCCATATTATGGTTATATGATCGATATAACGACAATTACTATACTTATTACTCTTATTATTATCAATCTAACTCATATTATTAACCATATTATGCAGATATGATCGATAGAACGACAATTACTATACTTATTACTCTTATTATTATCAATCTAACTCATATTATTAGCCATATTATGCTTATATGATCGATAGAACGACAATTACTATACTTATTACTCTTATTATTATCAACCTAACTCATATTATTAGCCATATTATGCTTATAAGATCGATAGAACGACAATTACTATACTTATTACACTCACTATTATCATTCTAACTCATATTATTAACCATATTATGCAATTATGATCGATAGAACGACAATAACTATACTTATTGCTCTTACTATTATAAATCTAACTCATATTATTAGCCATATTATGCTTATAAGATCGATAGAACGACAATTACTATACTTATTACACTCACTATTATCATTCTAACTCATATTATTAACCATATTATGCAATTATGATCGATAGAACGACAATAACTATACTTATTGCTCTTACTATTATAAATCTAACTCATATTATTAGCCATATTATGCTTATATGATCGATAGAACGACAATTACTATACTTATTACACTCACTATTATCAATCTAACTCATATTATTAGCGATATTATGGTTATATGACCGATAGAACGACAATTATTATACTTATTACTCTTATTATTATCAATCTAACTCATATTATTAGACATATTGTGCTTATATGATCGACAAAACGACAATTACTATATTTATGACACACACTGTTATCAATCTAACTCACCTTATTAGCCATATTATGCTTACATGATCGATAGTACGACAATTACTATACCCATTGCTCTTATTATTATCAATATAACTCATATTATTAACCATATTATGCAGATATGATCGATAGAACGACAATTACTACACTTATTACTCTTATTATTATAAATCTAACTCATATCATTAGCCATATTATGCTTATATGATCGATAGAACGACAATTACTATACTTATTACTCTTATTATTATGAATCTAACTCATATTATTAACCATATTATGCAATTATGATCGATAGGACGACAATTACTATACTTATTACACTTATTATTATCAATCTAACTCACATTATTAGCCATATTATGCTTAAATGATCGATAGAACGACAATGACTATACTTATTACTCTTATTATTATCTACCTAACTCATATTATTAGCCATATTATGCTTATATTATCGATAGAACGACAATTACTATACCTATTACGCTTATTACTATCAATCTAACTCATATTATTAGCCATATTATCCTTATATGATCGATAGAATGAGAATTACTATACTCACTACTCTTAGTATTATCAATCTAACTCATATTATTAGCCATATGATGCTTATATTATCGATAGAACGACAATTACTATACTTATTACTGTTATTATTATCAATCTAACTCATATTATTAGCCATATTGTGCTTATATGATCGATAGAACGACAATTACTATACTTATTACTCCTATTATTATAAATCTAACTCATATTATTAGCCATATTATGCTTATATGATCGATAGTACGACAAATACTATACTCATTGCTCTTCTTATCATCAGTCTAACTCATATTATTAACCATATTATACAGATATGATCAATAGAACGACAATTACTACACTTATTACTCTTATTGTTATCAACCTAACTCATATTATTAGCCATATTATGCTTAAATGATGGATAGAACGACAAATACTATACTTATTACTCTTATTATTATGAATCTAACTCATATTATTAACCATATTATGCAATTATGATCGATAGGACGACAATTACTATACTTATTGCACTTATTATTATCAATCTAACTCATATTATTAGCCATATTATGCTTATATGATCGATAGAACGACAATTACTATACTCATTACTCTTATTATTATCAATCTAACTCATATTATTAGCCATATTGTGCTTATATGAGCGATAGAACGACAATTACTATATTTATTACACTCACTATTATCAATCTAACTCACATTATTAGCCACATTATGGTTATATGACCGATAGCACGACAATTACTATACTCATTGCTCTTATTATTATAAATCTAACTCATATTATTAGCCATATTATGCTTATATGATCGATAGTACGACAATTACTATATTTATTACTCTTGTTATTATAAATCTAACTCATAGTATTAGCCATATTATGCTTATATGACCGATAGTACGACAATTACTATACTCATTGTTCTTATTATTATCAATCTAACTCATATTATTAACCATATTATGCAATTATGATCGATAGAACGACAATTACTATACTTATTACACTTATTACTATCAATCTAACTCATATTATTAACCATATTATGCACATATGATCGATAGCACGACATTCAATATACTTATTGCTCGTATTATTATCAACCTAACTCATATTGTTAGCCATATTATGCTTATATGATCGATAGAAAGACAATCACTATATTTATTACTCTTATTGTTATCTACCTAACTCATATTATTCGCCATATTATGCTTATATTATCGATAGAACGACAATTACTATACTTATTACTCTTATTATTATAAATCTAACTCATATTATTAGCCATATTATGCTTATATGATCGATAGAACGACAATCACTATACTCATTACTCTTATTATTATCAATCTAACTCATATTATTAGCCATATTATGCTTAAATGATCGATAGAACGACAATTACTATACTTATTACTCTTATTATTATCTACCTAACTCATATTATTGGCCATATTATGCTTATATTACCGATAGAACGACAATTACTATACTTATTACGCTTATTATTATCAATCTAACTCATATTATTAGCCCTATTATGCTTATTTGATCGATAGAATGAGAATTACAATACTCACTACTCTTAGTATTATCAATCTAACTCATATTATTAGCCATATTATGCTTATATTATCGATAGAACGACAATTACTATACTTATTACTGTTATTATTATTAATCTAACTCATATTATTAGCCATATTGTGGTTATATGATCGATAGAACGACAATTACTATACTTATTACTCCTATTATTATCATTCTAACTCATATTATTAACCATATTATGCAATTATGATCGATAGAACGACAATAACTATGCTTATTGCTCTTACTATTATAAATCTAACTCATATTATTAGCCATATTATGCTTATATGATCGATAGAACGACAATTACTATACTTATTACACTCACTATTATCAATCTAACTCATATTATTAACCATATTATGCAATTATGATCGATAGGACGACAATTACTATACTTATTACACTTATTATTATCAATCTAACTCATATTATTAGCCATATTATGCTTAAAGGATCGATAGAACGACAATGACTATACTTATTACTCTTATTATTATCTACCTAACTCATATTATTAGCCATATTATGCTTATATTATCGATAGAACGACAATTACTATACCTATTACGCTTATTACTATCAATCTAACTCATATTATTAGCCATATTATCCTTATATGATCGATAGAATGAGAATTACTATACTCACTACTCTTAGTATTATCAATCTAACTCATATTATTAGCCATATGATGCTTATATTATCGATAGAACGACAATTACTATACTTATTACTGTTATTATTATCAATCTAACTCATATTATTAGCCATATTGTGCTTATATGATCGATAGAACGACAATTACTATACTTATTACTCCTATTATTATAAATCTAACTCATATTATTAGCCATATTATGCTTATATGATCGATAGTACGACAAATACTATACTCATTGCTCTTCTTATCATCAGTCTAACTCATATTATTAACCATATTATGCAGATATGATCAATAGAACGACAATTACTACACTTATTACTCTTATTGTTATCAACCTAACTCATATTATTAGCCATATTATGCTTAAATGATGGATAGAACGACAAATACTATACTTATTACTCTTATTATTATGAATCTAACTCATATTATTAACCATATTATGCAATTATGATCGATAGGCCGACAATTACTATACTTATTGCACTTATTATTATCAATCTAACTCATATTATTAGCCATATTATGCTTATATGATCGATAGAACGACAATTACTATACTCATTACTCTTATTATTATCAATCTAACTCATATTATTAGCCATATTGTGCTTATATGAGCGATAGAACGACAATTACTATATTTATTACACTCACTATTATCAATCTAACTCACATTATTAGCCATATTATGGTTATATGACCGAGAGCACGACAATTACTATACTCATTGCTCTTATTATTATAAATCTAACTCATATTATTAGCCATATTATGCTTATATGATCGATAGTACGACAATTACTATATTTATTACTCTTGTTATTATAAATCTAACTCATAGTATTAGCCATATTATGCTTATATGACCGATAGTACGACAATTACTATACTCATTGTTCTTATTATTATCAATCTAACTCATATTATTAACCATATTATGCAATTATGATCGATAGAACGACAATTACTATACTTATTACACTTATTATTATCAATCTAACTCATATTATTAGCCATATTATGCTTATATGATCGATAGAACGGCAATTACTATACTTATTACTCTTATTATTATCAATCTAACTCATATTATTAGCCATATTGTGCTTATATGATCGATAGAACGACAATTACTATACTTATTACTCTTATTATTATCTACCTAACTCATATTATTAGCCATATTATGCTTATATTATCGATAGAACGACAATTGCTATACCTATTACGCTTATTACTATCAATCTAACTCATATTATTAGCCATATTATGCTTATATGATCGATAGAACGACAATTACTATACTCATTGCTCTTATTATTATCAATCTAACTCATATTATTAGCCATATTATGCTTATGTGATCGACAGAACGACAATTACTATACTTATTACTCTTATTATTATGAATCTAACACGTATTATTAACCATATTATGCAGATATGATTGATAGAACTACAATTAATATACTTATTGCTCTTATTATTATCAATCTAACTCATATTATTAGCCATATTATGCTTATATCATCGGCAGAACGACAATTACTATACTTATTATGCTCACTATTATCAATCTAACTCATATTATTAACCATATTATGCAGATATGATTGATAGAACTACAAGTACTATACTTATTACTCTTATTATTATCAATCTCACTCATATTATTAGCCATATTATGCTTAAATGATCGATAGAACGACAATTACTATACTCATTAGTCTTATTATTATCAATCTAACTCATATTATTAGCCATATTATGCTTATATGATCGATAGAACGACAATTACTCTACTTCTTACTCTTATTATTATCAATCCAACTCATATTATTAGCCATATTATGCTTATATGATCGATAGAACGACAATTACTCTACTTTTTACTCTTATTATTATCTATCTAACTCATATTATTAGCCATATTATGCTTATATGATCGGTAGAACGATAATTACTATACTTATTACTCTTATTATTATCAATCTAACTCATATTATTAGCCATATTATGCTTATATGATCGATAGAACGACAATTACTATACAAATTACTCTTATTATTATCAATCTAACTCATATTATTAGCCATATTATGCTTATATGATCGATAGAACGACAATTACTCTACTTCTTACTCTTATTATTATCAATCCAACTCATATTATTAGCCATATTATGCTTATATGATCGATAGAACGACAATTACTCTACTTTTTACTCTTATTATTATCTATCTAACTCATATTATTAGCCATATTATGCTTATATGATCGGTAGAACGATAATTACTATACTTATTACTCTTATTATTATCAATCTGACTCATATTATTAGCCATATTATGCTTAAATGATCGATAGAACGACAATTACTATACATATTACACTCACTATTATCAATCTAACTGATATTATTAATCATATTATGCAGACATGATCTATAGAACGACAATTACTATACTCATTACTCTTATTATTATCAATCTAACTCATATTATTAGCCATATTATGCTTATATGAGCGATAGAACTACAATTACTATACTTATTACTCTTATTATTATCAATCTAACTCATACTATTAACCACATTATGCTTATATGATCGATGGAACGACAATTACTATACTTATTACACTCACTATTATCAATCTAACTGATATTATTAACCATATTATGCAGATATGATCTATAGAACGACAATTACTATACTCATTTCTCTTATAATTATCAACCTAACTCATATTATTAGCCATACTATGCTTATATGATCGATAGAACGACAATTACTATACTTATTACTCTTATTATTATCAATCAAACTCTTTTTATTAGCCATATTATGCTTATATGATCGGTAGAACGATAATTACTATACTTATTACTCTTATTATTATCAATCTCACTCATATTATTAGCCATATTATGCTTAAATGATTGATAGAACTACAATTACTATACTTATTACTCTTATTATTATTAATCGAACTCATATTATTAGCCATATAATGCTTATATGATCGACAGAACGACAATTACTATACTTATTACTCTTGTTATTATCAATCTAACTCATATTATTAGCCATATTATGCAGATATGATTGATAGAACTACAATTAATATACTTATTGCTCTTATTATTATCAATCTAACTCATATTATTAGCCATATTATGCTTATATCATCGGCAGAACGACCATTACTATACTTATTACACTCACTGTTATCAATGTAACTCATATTATTAACCATATTATGCAAATATGATCGATAGAACGACAATTACTATACTTATTACTCTTATTATTATCAATCTCACTCATATTATTAGCCATATTATGCTTATGTGATCGATAGAACGATAATTACTATACTTATTACTCTTATTATTATCAATCTAACTCATATTATTAGACATATTATGCTTATATGATCGATAGAACGACAATTACTATACTCATTGCTCTTATTACTATCAATCTAACTCATATTATTAGCCATATTATGCTTATGTGATCGACAGAACGACAATTACTATACTTATTACTCTTATTATTATGAATCTAACTCGTATTATTAACCATATTATGCAGATATGATTGATAGAACTACAATTAATATACTTATTGCTCTTATTATTACCAATCTAACTCATATTATTAGCCATATTATGCTTATATCATCGGCAGAACGACCATTACTATACTTATTACACTCACTGTTATCAATGTAACTCATATTATTAGCCATATTATGCTTATATGATCGATAGAACGACAATTACTATACTCATTACTCTTATTATTATCAATCTAACTCATATTATTAGCCATATTGTGCTTATATGAGCGATAGAACGACAATTACTATATTTATTACACTCACTATTATCAATCTAACTCACATTATTAGCCATATTATGGTTATATGACCGAGAGCACGACAATTACTATACTCATTGCTCTTATTATTATAAATCTAACTCATATTATTAGCCATATTATGCTTATATGATCGATAGTACGACAATTACTATATTTATTACTCTTGTTATT
Source organism: Megachile rotundata (assembly GCF_050947335.1). NCBI lineage: Eukaryota > Metazoa > Arthropoda > Insecta > Hymenoptera > Megachilidae > Megachile > Megachile rotundata. The sequence goes on from NW_027473886.1 coordinate 47,061, forward strand.
ATAAATCTAACTCATAGTATTAGCCATATTATGCTTATATGACCGATAGTACGACAATTACTATACTCATTGTTCTTATTATTATCAATCTAACTCATATTATTAACCATATTATGCAATTATGATCGATAGAACGACAATTACTATACTTATTACACTTATTATTATCAATCTAACTCATATTATTAGCCATATTATGCTTATATGATCGATAGAACGGCAATTACTATACTTATTACTCTTATTATTATCAATCTAACTCATATTATTAGCCATATTGTGCTTATATGATCGATAGAACGACAATTACTATACTTATTACTCTTATTATTATCTACCTAACTCATATTATTAGCCATATTATGCTTATATTATCGATAGAACGACAATTGCTATACCTATTACGCTTATTACTATCAATCTAACTCATATTATTAGCCATATTATGCTTATATGATCGATAGAACGACAATTACTATACTCATTGCTCTTATTATTATCAATCTAACTCATATTATTAGCCATATTATGCTTATGTGATCGACAGAACGACAATTACTATACTTATTACTCTTATTATTATGAATCTAACACGTATTATTAACCATATTATGCAGATATGATTGATAGAACTACAATTAATATACTTATTGCTCTTATTATTATCAATCTAACTCATATTATTAGCCATATTATGCTTATATCATCGGCAGAACGACAATTACTATACTTATTATGCTCACTATTATCAATCTAACTCATATTATTAACCATATTATGCAGATATGATTGATAGAACTACAAGTACTATACTTATTACTCTTATTATTATCAATCTCACTCATATTATTAGCCATATTATGCTTAAATGATCGATAGAACGACAATTACTATACTCATTAGTCTTATTATTATCAATCTAACTCATATTATTAGCCATATTATGCTTATATGATCGATAGAACGACAATTACTCTACTTCTTACTCTTATTATTATCAATCCAACTCATATTATTAGCCATATTATGCTTATATGATCGATAGAACGACAATTACTCTACTTTTTACTCTTATTATTATCTATCTAACTCATATTATTAGCCATATTATGCTTATATGATCGGTAGAACGATAATTACTATACTTATTACTCTTATTATTATCAATCTAACTCATATTATTAGCCATATTATGCTTATATGATCGATAGAACGACAATTACTATACAAATTACTCTTATTATTATCAATCTAACTCATATTATTAGCCATATTATGCTTATATGATCGATAGAACGACAATTACTCTACTTCTTACTCTTATTATTATCAATCCAACTCATATTATTAGCCATATTATGCTTATATGATCGATAGAACGACAATTACTCTACTTTTTACTCTTATTATTATCTATCTAACTCATATTATTAGCCATATTATGCTTATATGATCGGTAGAACGATAATTACTATACTTATTACTCTTATTATTATCAATCTGACTCATATTATTAGCCATATTATGCTTAAATGATCGATAGAACGACAATTACTATACATATTACACTCACTATTATCAATCTAACTGATATTATTAATCATATTATGCAGACATGATCTATAGAACGACAATTACTATACTCATTACTCTTATTATTATCAATCTAACTCATATTATTAGCCATATTATGCTTATATGAGCGATAGAACTACAATTACTATACTTATTACTCTTATTATTATCAATCTAACTCATACTATTAACCACATTATGCTTATATGATCGATGGAACGACAATTACTATACTTATTACACTCACTATTATCAATCTAACTGATATTATTAACCATATTATGCAGATATGATCTATAGAACGACAATTACTATACTCATTTCTCTTATAATTATCAACCTAACTCATATTATTAGCCATACTATGCTTATATGATCGATAGAACGACAATTACTATACTTATTACTCTTATTATTATCAATCAAACTCTTTTTATTAGCCATATTATGCTTATATGATCGGTAGAACGATAATTACTATACTTATTACTCTTATTATTATCAATCTCACTCATATTATTAGCCATATTATGCTTAAATGATTGATAGAACTACAATTACTATACTTATTACTCTTATTATTATTAATCGAACTCATATTATTAGCCATATAATGCTTATATGATCGACAGAACGACAATTACTATACTTATTACTCTTGTTATTATCAATCTAACTCATATTATTAGCCATATTATGCAGATATGATTGATAGAACTACAATTAATATACTTATTGCTCTTATTATTATCAATCTAACTCATATTATTAGCCATATTATGCTTATATCATCGGCAGAACGACCATTACTATACTTATTACACTCACTGTTATCAATGTACCTCATATTATTAACCATATTATGCAAATATGATCGATAGAACGACAATTACTATACTTATTACTCTTATTATTATCAATCTCACTCATATTATTAGCCATATTATGCTTATGTGATCGATAGAACGATAATTACTATACTTATTACTCTTATTATTATCAATCTAACTCATATTATTAGACATATTATGCTTATATGATCGATAGAACGACAATTACTATACTCATTGCTCTTATTACTATCAATCTAACTCATATTATTAGCCATATTATGCTTATGTGATCGACAGAACGACAATTACTATACTTATTACTCTTATTATTATGAATCTAACTCGTATTATTAACCATATTATGCAGATATGATTGATAGAACTACAATTAATATACTTATTGCTCTTATTATTATCAATCTAACTCATATTATTAGCCATATTATGCTTATATCATCGGCAGAACGACCATTACTATACTTATTACACTCACTGTTATCAATGTAACTCATATTATTAACCATATTATGCAAATATGATCGATAGAACGACAATTACTATACTTATTACTCTTATTATTATCAATCTCACTCATATTATTAGCCATATTATGCTTATGTGATCGATAGAACGACAATTACTATACGTATTACTCATATTATTATCAATCTAACTCATATTATTAGCCATATTATGCTTAAATGATTGATAGAACTACAATTACTATACTTATTACTCTTATTGTTATTAATCGAACTCATATTATTAGCCATATAATGCTTATATGATCGACAGAACGACAATTACTATACTTATTACTCTTGTTATTATCAATCTAACTCATATTATTAGCCATATTATGCTTATATGATCGATAGAACGACAATTACTGTACTTCTTATTCTTATTATTATCAATCCAACTCGTATTATTAGCCATATTATGCTTATGTGATCGGTAGAACGATAATTACTACACTTATTACCCTTATTATTATCAATCTAACTCATATTATTAGCCATATTATGCTTATAGGTTCGACAGAACGACCATTACTATACTTATTACACTCACTGTTATCAATGTAACTCATATTATTAACCATATTATGCTTAAATGATCGATAGAACGACAATTACTATACATATTACTCTTATTATTATCAATCTAACTCATATTATTAGCCATATTATGCTTAAATGATCGATAGAACGACAATTACTATACATATTACACTCACTATTATCAATCTAACTGATATTATTAACCATATTATGCAGACATGATCTATAGAACGACAATTACTATACTCATTACTCTTATTATTATCAATCTAACTCATATTATTAGCCATATTATGCTTAAATGATCGATAGAACGACAATTACTATACATATTACTCTTATTATTATCAATCTAACTCATATTATTAGCCATATTATGCTTATATGATCGATAGAACGACAATTACTCTACTTCTTACTCTTATTATTATCAATCCAACTCATATTATTAGCCATATTATGCTTATATGATCGATAGAACGACACTTACTCTACTTTTTACTCTTATTATTATCTATCTAACTCATGTTATTAGCCATATTATGCTTATATGATCGGTAGAACGATAATTACTATACTTATTACTCTTATTATTATCAATCTAACTCATATTATTAGCCATATTATGCTTAAATGATCGATAGAACGACAATTACTATACATATTACACTCACTATTATCAATCTAACTGATATTATTAACCATATTATGCAGACATGATCTATAGAACGACAATTACTATACTCATTACTCTTATTATTATCAATCTAACTCATATTATTAGCCATATTATGCTTATATGATCGATAGAACGACAATTACTATACTCATTGCTCTTATTATTATCAATCTAACTCATATTATTAGCCATATTATGCTTATGTGATCGACAGAACGACAATTACTATACTTATTACTCTTATTATTATGAATCTAACACGTATTATTAACCATATTATGCAGATATGATTGATAGAACTACAATTAATATACTTATTGCTCTTATTATTATCAATCTAACTCATATTATTAGCCATATTATGCTTATATCATCGGCAGAACGACAATTACTATACTTATTACGCTCACTATTATCAATCTAACTCATATTATTAACCATATTATGCAGATATGATTGATAGAACTACAAGTACTATACTTATTACTCTTATTATTATCAATCTCACTCATATTATTAGCCATATTATGCTTAAATGATCGATAGAACGACAATTACTATACTCATTAGTCTTATTATTATCAATCTAACTCATATTATTAGCCATATTATGCTTATATGATCGATAGAACGACAATTACTCTACTTCTTACTCTTATTATTATCAATCCAACTCATATTATTAGCCATATTATGCTTATATGATCGATAGAACGACAATTACTCTACTTTTTACTCTTATTATTATCTATCTAACTCATATTATTAGCCATATTATGCTTATATGATCGGTAGAACGATAATTACTATACTTATTACTCTTATTATTATCAATCTAACTCATATTATTAGCCATATTATGCTTAAATGATCGATAGAACGACAATTACTATACATATTACTCTTATTATTATCAATCTAACTCATATTATTATCCATATTATGCTTATATGATCGATAGAACGACAATTACTCTACTTCTTACTCTTATTATTATCAATCCAACTCGTATTATTAGCCATATTATGCTTATATGATCGATAGAACGACAATTACTCTACTTTTTACTCTTATTATTATCTATCTAACTCATATTATTAGCCATATTATGCTTATATGATCGGTAGAACGATAATTACTATACTTATTACTCTTATTATTATCAATCTAACTCATATTATTAGCCATATTATGCTTAAATGATCGATAGAACGACAATTACTATACATATTACACTCACTATTATCAATCTAACTGATATTATTAACCATATTATGCAGACATGATCTATAGAACGACAATTACTATACTCATTACTCTTATTATTATCAATCTAACTCATATTATTAGCCATATTATGCTTATATGAGCGATAGAACTACAATTACTATACTTATTACTCTTATTATTATCAATCTAACTCATACTATTAACCACATTATGCTTATATGATCGATGGAACGACAATTACTATACTTATTACACTCACTATTATCAATCTAACTGATATTATTAACCATATTATGCAGATATGATCTATAGAACGACAATTACTATACTCATTTCTCTTATAATTATCAACCTAACTCATATTATTAGCCATACTATGCTTATATGATCGATAGAACGACAATTACTATACTTATTACTCTTATTATTATCAATCAAACTCTTTTTATTAGCCATATTATGCTTATATGATCGGTAGAACGATAATTACTATACTTATTACTCTTATTATTATCAATCTCACTCATATTATTAGCCATATTATGCTTAAATGATTGATAGAACTACAATTACTATACTTATTACTCTTATTATTATTAATCGAACTCATATTATTAGCCATATAATGCTTATATGATCGACAGAACGACAATTACTATACTTATTACTCTTGTTATTATCAATCTAACTCATATTATTAGCCATATTATGCTTATATGATCGATAGAACGACAATTACTGTACTTCTTATTCTTATTATTATCAATCCAACTCGTATTATTAGCCATATTATGCTTATGTGATCGGTAGAACGATAATTACTACACTTATTACCCTTATTATTATCAATCTAACTCATATTATTAGCCATATTATGCTTATAGGTTCGACAGAACGACCATTACTATACTTATTACACTCACTGTTATCAATGTAACTCATATTATTAACCATATTATGCTTAAATGATCGATAGAACGACAATTACTATACATATTACTCTTATTATTATCAATCTAACTCATATTATTAGCCATATTATGCTTAAATGATCGATAGAACGACAATTACTATACATATTACACTCACTATTATCAATCTAACTGATATTATTAACCATATTATGCAGACATGATCTATAGAACGACAATTACTATACTCATTACTCTTATTATTATCAATCTAACTCATATTATTAGCCATATTATGCTTAAATGATCGATAGAACGACAATTACTATACATATTACTCTTATTATTATCAATCTAACTCATATTATTAGCCATATTATGCTTATATGATCGATAGAACGACAATTACTCTACTTCTTACTCTTATTATTATCAATCCAACTCATATTATTAGCCATATTATGCTTATATGATCGATAGAACGACAATTACTCTACTTTTTACTCTTATTATTATCTATCTAACTCATGTTATTAGCCATATTATGCTTATATGATCGGTAGAACGATAATTACTATACTTATTACTCTTATTATTATCAATCTAACTCATATTATTAGCCATATTATGCTTAAATGATCGATAGAACGACAATTACTATACATATTACACTCACTATTATCAATCTAACTGATATTATTAACCATATTATGCAGACATGATCTATAGAACGACAATTACTATACTCATTACTCTTATTATTATCAATCTAACTCATATTATTAGCCATATTATGCTTATATGATCGATAGAACGACAATTACTATACTCATTGCTCTTATTATTATCAATCTAACTCATATTATTAGCCATATTATGCTTATGTGATCGACAGAACGACAATTACTATACTTATTACTCTTATTATTATGAATCTAACACGTATTATTAACCATATTATGCAGATATGATTGATAGAACTACAATTAATATACTTATTGCTCTTATTATTATCAATCTAACTCATATTATTAGCCATATTATGCTTATATCATCGGCAGAACGACAATTACTATACTTATTACGCTCACTATTATCAATCTAACTCATATTATTAACCATATTATGCAGATATGATTGATAGAACTACAAGTACTATACTTATTACTCTTATTATTATCAATCTCACTCATATTATTAGCCATATTATGCTTAAATGATCGATAGAACGACAATTACTATACTCATTAGTCTTATTATTATCAATCTAACTCATGTTATTAGCCATATTATGCTTATATGATCGATAGAACGACAATTACTCTACTTCTTACTCTTATTATTATCAATCCAACTCATATTATTAGCCATATTATGCTTATATGATCGATAGAACGACAATTACTCTACTTTTTACTCTTATTATTATCTATCTAACTCATATTATTAGCCATATTATGCTTATATGATCGGTAGAACGATAATTACTATACTTATTACTCTTATTATTATCAATCTAACTCATATTATTAGCCATATTATGCTTAAATGATCGATAGAACGACAATTACTATACATATTACTCTTATTATTATCAATCTAACTCATATTATTATCCATATTATGCTTATATGATCGATAGAACGACAATTACTCTACTTCTTACTCTTATTATTATCAATCCAACTCGTATTATTAGCCATATTATCCTTATATGATCGATAGAACGACAATTACTCTACTTTTTACTCTTATTATTATCTATCTAACTCATATTATTAGCCATATTATGCTTATATGATCGGTAGAACGATAATTACTATACTTATTACTCTTATTATTATCAATCTAACTCATATTATTAGCCATATTATGCTTAAATGATCGATAGAACGACAATTACTATACATATTACACTCACTATTATCAATCTAACTGATATTATTAACCATATTATGCAGACATGATCTATAGAACGACAATTACTATAATCATTACTCTTATTATTATCAATCTAACTCATATTATTAGCCATATTATGCTTATATGAGCGATAGAACTACAATTACTATACTTATTACTCTTATTATTATCAATCTAACTCATACTATTAACCACATTATGCTTATATGATCGATGGAACGACAATTACTATACTTATTACACTCACTATTATCAATCTAACTGATATTATTAACCATATTATGCAGATATGATCTATAGAACGACAATTACTATACTCATTTCTCTTATAATTATCAACCTAACTCATATTATTAGCCATACTATGCTTATATGATCGATAGAACGACAATTACTATACTTATTACTCTTATTATTATCAATCAAACTCTTTTTATTAGCCATATTATGCTTATATGATCGGTAGAACGATAATTACTATACTTATTACTCTTATTATTATCAATCTCACTCATATTATTAGCCATATTATGCTTAAATGATTGATAGAACTACAATTACTATACTTATTACTCTTATTATTATTAATCGAACTCATATTATTAGCCATATAATGCTTATATGATCGACAGAACGACAATTACTATACTTATTACTCTTGTTATTATCAATCTAACTGATATTATTAACCATATTATGCAGACATGATCTATAGAACGACAATTACTATACTCATTACTCTTATTATTATCAATCTAACTCATATTATTAGCCATATTATGCTTATATGATCGATAGAACGACAATTACTATACTCATTGCTCTTATTATTATCAATCTAACTCATATTATTAGCCATATTATGCTTATGTGATCGACAGAACGACAATTACTATACTTATTACTCTTATTATTATGAATCTAACACGTATTATTAACCATATTATGCAGATATGATTGATAGAACTACAATTAATATACTTATTGCTCTTATTATTATCAATCTAACTCATATTATTAGCCATATTATGCTTATATCATCGGCAGAACGACAATTACTATACTTATTACGCTCACTATTATCAATCTAACTCATATTATTAACCATATTATGCAGATATGATTGATAGAACTACAAGTACTATACTTATTACTCTTATTATTATCAATCTCACTCATATTATTAGCCATATTATGCTTAAATGATCGATAGAACGACAATTACTATACTCATTAGTCTTATTATTATCAATCTAACTCATATTATTAGCCATATTATGCTTATATGATCGATAGAGCGACAATTACTCTACTTCTTACTCTTATTATTATCAATCCAACTCATATTATTAGCCATATTATGCTTATATGATCGATAGAACGACAATTACTATACATATTACTCTTATTATTATCAATCTAACTCATATTATTAGCCATATTATGCTTATATGATCGATAGAACGACAATTACTCTACTTCTTACTCTTATTATTATCAATCCAACTCATATTATTAGCCATATTATGCTTATATGATCGATAGAACGACAATTACTCTACTTTTTACTCTTATTATTATCTATCTAACTCATATTATTAGCCATATTATGCTTATATGATCGGTAGAACGATAATTACTATACTTATTACTCTTATTATTATCAATCTAACTCATATTATTAGCCATATTATGCTTAAATGATCGATAGAACGACAATTACTATACATATTACACTCACTATTATCAATCTAACTGATATTATTAACCATATTACGCAGACATGATCTATAGAACGACAATTACTATACTCATTACTCTTATTATTATCAATCTAACTCATATTATTAGCCATATTATGCTTATATGAGCGATAGAACTACAATTACTATACTTATTACTCTTATTATTATCAATCTAACTCATACTATTAACCACATTATGCTTATATGATCGATGGAACGACAATTACTATACTTATTACACTCACTATTATCAATCTAACTGATATTATTAACCATATTATGCAGATATGATCTATAGAACGACAATTACTATACTCATTTCTCTTATAATTATCAACCTAACTCATATTATTAGCCATACTATGCTTATATGATCGATAGAACGACAATTACTATACTTATTACTCTTATTATTATCAATCAAACTCTTTTTATTAGCCATATTATGCTTATATGATCGGTAGAACGATAATTACTATACTTATTACTCTTATTATTATCAATCTCACTCATATTATTAGCCATATTATGCTTAAATGATTGATAGAACTACAATTACTATACTTATTACTCTTATTGCTATTAATCGAACTCATATTATTAGCCATATAATGCTTATATGATCGACAGAACGACAATTACTATACTTATTACTCTTGTTATTATCAATCTAACTCATATTATTAGCCATATTATGCTTATATGATCGATAGAACGACAATTACTGTACTTCTTATTCTTATTATTATCAATCCAACTCGTATTATTAGCCATATTATGCTTATGTGATCGGTAGAACGATAATTACTACACTTATTACCCTTATTATTATCAATCTAACTCATATTATTAGCCATATTATGCTTATAGGTTCGACAGAACGACCATTACTATACTTATTACACTCACTGTTATCAATGTAACTCATATTATTAACCATATTATGCTTAAATGATCGATAGAACGACAATTACTATACATATTACTCTTATTATTATCAATCTAACTCATATTATTAGCCATATTATGCTTAAATGATCGATAGAACGACAATTACTATACATATTACACTCACTATTATCAATCTAACTGATATTATTAACCATATTATGCAGACATGATCTATAGAACGACAATTACTATACTCATTACTCTTATTATTATCAATCTAACTCATATTATTAGCCATATTATGCTTAAATGATCGATAGAACGACAATTACTATACATATTACTCTTATTATTATCAATCTAACTCATATTATTAGCCATATTATGCTTATATGATCGATAGAACGACAATTACTCTACTTCTTACTCTTATTATTATCAATCCAACTCATATTATTAGCCATATTATGCTTATATGATCGATAGAACGACAATTACTCTACTTTTTACTCTTATTATTATCTATCTAACTCATGTTATTAGCCATATTATGCTTATATGATCGGTAGAACGATAATTACTATACTTATTACTCTTATTATTATCAATCTAACTCATATTATTAGCCATATTATGCTTAAATGATCGATAGAACGACAATTACTATACATATTACACTCACTATTATCAATCTAACTGATATTATTAACCATATTATGCAGACATGATCTATAGAACGACAATTACTATACTCATTACTCTTATTATTATCAATCTAACTCATATTATTAGCCATATTATGCTTATATGATCGATAGAACGACAATTACTATACTCATTGCTCTTATTATTATCAATCTAACTCATATTATTAGCCATATTATGCTTATGTGATCGACAGAACGACAATTACTATACTTATTACTCTTATTATTATGAATCTAACACGTATTATTAACCATATTATGCAGATATGATTGATAGAACTACAATTAATATACTTATTGCTCTTATTATTATCAATCTGACTCATATTATTAGCCATATTATGCTTATATCATCGGCAGAACGACAATTACTATACTTATTACGCTCACTATTATCAATCTAACTCATATTATTAACCATATTATGCAGATATGATTGATAGAACTACAAGTACTATACTTATTACTCTTATTATTATCAATCTCACTCATATTATTAGCCATATTATGCTTAAATGATCGATAGAACGACAATTACTATACTCATTAGTCTTATTATTATCAATCTAACTCATATTATTAGCCATATTATGCTTATATGATCGATAGAACGACAATTACTCTACTTCTTACTCTTATTATTATCAATCCAACTCATATTATTAGCCATATTATGCTTATATGATCGATAGAACGACAATTACTCTACTTTTTACTCTTATTATTATCTATCTAACTCATATTATTAGCCATATTATGCTTATATGATCGGTAGAACGATAATTACTATACTTATTACTCTTATTATTATCAATCTAACTCATATTATTAGCCATATTATGCTTAAATGATCGATAGAACGACAATTACTATACATATTACTCTTATTATTATCAATCTAACTCATATTATTATCCATATTATGCTTATATGATCGATAGAACGACAATTACTCTACTTCTTACTCTTATTATTATCAATCCAACTCGTATTATTAGCCATACTATGCTTATATGATCGATAGAACGACAATTACTCTACTTTTTACTCTTATTATTATCTATCTAACTCATATTATTAGCCATATTATGCTTATATGATCGGTAGAACGATAATTACTATACTTATTACTCTTATTATTATCAATCTAACTCATATTATTAGCCATATTATGCTTAAATGATCGATAGAACGACAATTACTATACATATTACACTCACTATTATCAATCTAACTGATATTATTAACCATATTATGCAGACATGATCTATAGAACGACAATTACTATACTCATTACTCTTATTATTATCAATCTAACTCATATTATTAGCCATATTATGCTTATATGAGCGATAGAACTACAATTACTATACTTATTACTCTTATTATTATCAATCTAACTCATACTATTAACTACATTATGCTTATATGATCGATGGAACGACAATTACTATACTTATTACACTCACTATTATCAATCTAACTGATATTATTAACCATATTATGCAGATATGATCTATAGAACGACAATTACTATACTCATTTCTCTTATAATTATCAACCTAACTCATATTATTAGCCATACTATGCTTATATGATCGATAGAACGACAATTACTATACTTATTACTCTTATTATTATCAATCAAACTCTTTTTATTAGCCATATTATGCTTATATGATCGGTAGAACGATAATTACTATACTTATTACTCTTATTATTATCAATCTCACTCATATTATTAGCCATATTATGCTTAAATGATTGATAGAACTACAATTACTATACTTATTACTCTATTATTATTAATCGAACTCATATTATTAGCCATATAATGCTTATATGATCGACAGAACGACAATTACTATACTTATTACTCTTGTTATTATCAATCTAACTCATATTATTATCCATATTATGCTTATATGATCGATAGAACGACAATTACTGTACTTCTTACTCTTATTATTATCAATCCAACTCGTATTATTAGCCATATTATGCTTATGTGATCGGTAGAACGATAATTACTACACTTATTACCCTTATTATTATCAATCTAACTCATATTATTAGCCATATTATGCTTAAATGATCGATAGAACGACAATTACTATACATATTACACTCACTATTATCAATCTAACTGATATTATTAACCATATTATGCAGACATGATCTATAGAACGACAATTACTATACTCATTACTCTTATTATTATCAATCTAACTCATATTATTAGCCATATTATGCTTATATGATCGATAGAACGACAATTACTATACTCATTGCTCTTATTATTATCAATCTAACTCATATTATTAGCCATATTATGCTTATGTGATCGACAGAACGACAATTACTATACTTATTACTCTTATTATTATGAATCTAACACGTATTATTAACCATATTATGCAGATATGATTGATAGAACTACAATTAATATACTTATTGCTCTTATTATTATCAATCTAACTCATATTATTAGCCATATTATGCTTATATCATCGGCAGAACGACAATTACTATACTTATTACGCTCACTATTATCAATCTAACTCATATTATTAACCATATTATGCAGATATGATTGATAGAACTACAAGTACTATACTTATTACTCTTATTATTATCAATCTCACTCATATTATTAGCCATATTATGCTTAAATGATCGATAGAACGACAATTACTATACTCATTAGTCTTATTATTATCAATCTAACTCATATTATTAGCCATATTATGCTTATATGATCGATAGAGCGACAATTACTCTACTTCTTACTCTTATTATTATCAATCCAACTCATATTATTAGCCATATTATGCTTATATGATCGATAGAACGACAATTACTATACATATTACTCTTATTATTATCAATCTAACTCATATTATTAGCCATATTATGCTTATATGATCGATAGAACGACAATTACTCTACTTCTTACTCTTATTATTATCAATCCAACTCATATTATTAGCCATATTATGCTTATATGATCGATAGAACGACAATTACTCTACTTTTTACTCTTATTATTATCTATCTAACTCATATTATTAGCCATATTATGCTTATATGATCGGTAGAACGATAATTACTATACTTATTACTCTTATTATTATCAATCTAACTCATATTATTAGCCATATTATGCTTAAATGATCGATAGAACGACAATTACTATACATATTACACTCACTATTATCAATCTAACTGATATTATTAACCATATTATGCAGACATGATCTATAGAACGACAATTACTATACTCATTACTCTTATTATTATCAATCTAACTCATATTATTAGCCATATTATGCTTATATGAGCGATAGAACTACAATTACTATACTTATTACTCTTATTATTATCAATCTAACTCATACTATTAACCACATTATGCTTATATGATCGATGGAACGACAATTACTATACTTATTACACTCACTATTATCAATCTAACTGATATTATTAACCATATTATGCAGATATGATCTATAGAACGACAATTACTATACTCATTTCTCTTATAATTATCAACCTAACTCATATTATTAGCCATACTATGCTTATATGATCGATAGAACGACAATTACTATACTTATTACTCTTATTATTATCAATCAAACTCTTTTTATTAGCCATATTATGCTTATATGATCGGTAGAACGATAATTACTATACTTATTACTCTTATTATTATCAATCTCACTCATATTATTAGCCATATTATGCTTAAATGATTGATAGAACTACAATTACTATACTTATTACTCTTATTGTTATTAATCGAACTCATATTATTAGCCATATAATGCTTATATGATCGACAGAACGACAATTACTATACTTATTACTCTTGTTATTATCAATCTAACTCATATTATTAGCCATATTATGCTTATATGATCGATAGAACGACAATTACTGTACTTCTTATTCTTATTATTATCAATCCAACTCGTATTATTAGCCATATTATGCTTATGTGATCGGTAGAACGATAATTACTACACTTATTACCCTTATTATTATCAATCTAACTCATATTATTAGCCATATTATGCTTATAGGTTCGACAGAACGACCATTACTATACTTATTACACTCACTGTTATCAATGTAACTCATATTATTAACCATATTATGCTTAAATGATCGATAGAACGACAATTACTATACATATTACACTCACTATTATCAATCTAACTGATATTATTAACCATATTATGCAGACATGATCTATAGAACGACAATTACTATACTCATTACTCTTACTATTATCAATCTAACTCATATTATTAGCCATATTATGCTTATATGAGCGATAGAACTACAATTACTATACTTATTACTCTTATTATTATCAATCTAACTCATACTATTAACCACATTATGCTTATATGATCGATGGAACGACAATTACTATACTTATTACACTCACTATTATCAATCTAACTGATATTATTAACCATATTATGCAGATATGATCTATAGAACGACAATTACTATACTCATTTCTCTTATAATTATCAACCTAACTCATATTATTAGCCATACTATGCTTATATGATCGATAGAACGACAATTACTATACTTATTACTCTTATTATTATCAATCAAACTCTTTTTATTAGCCATATTATGCTTATATGATCGGTAGAACGATAATTACTATACTTATTACTCTTATTATTATCAATCTCACTCATATTATTAGCCATATTATGCTTAAATGATTGATAGAACTACAATTACTATACTTATTACTCTTATTGTTATTAATCGTACTCATATTATTAGCCATATAATGCTTATATGATCGACAGAACGACAATTACTATACTTATTACTCTTGTTATTATCAATCTAACTCATATTATTAGCCATATTATGCTTATATGATCGATAGAACGACAATTACTGTACTTCTTACTCTTATTATTATCAATCCAACTCGTATTATTAGCCATATTATGCTTATGTGATCGGTAGAACGATAATTACTACACTTATTACCCTTATTATTATCAATCTAACTCATATTATTAGCCATATTATGCTTATAGGTTCGACAGAACGACCATTACTATACTTATTACACTCACTGTTATCAATGTAACTCATATTATTAACCATATTATGCTTAAATGATCGATAGAACGACAATTACTATACTTATTACTCTTATTATTATCAATCTCACTCATATTATTAGCCATATTATGCTTATGTGATCGATAGAACGACAATTACTATACTTCTTACTCTTATTATTATCAATCCAACTCATATTATTAGCCATATTATGCTTATATGATCGATAGAACGACAATTACTCTACTTTTTACTCTTATTATTATCTATCTAACTCATATTATTAGCCATATTATGCTTATATGATCGGTAGAGAACGATAATTACTATACTTATTACTCTTATTATTATCAATCTAACTCATATTATTAGCCATATTATGCTTAAATGATCGATAGAACGACAATTACTATACATATTACACTCACTATTATCAATCTAACTGATATTATTAACCATATTATGCAGACATGATCTATAGAACGACAATTACTATACTCATTACTCTTATTATTATCAATCCAACTCATATTATTAGCCATATTATGCTTATATGATCGATAGAACTACAATTACTATACTTATTACTGTTATTATTATCATTCTAACACATATTATTAACCATATTATGCTTATATGATCGATAGAACTACAATTACTATACTTATTACTGTTATTATTATCAATCTAACACATATTATTAACCATATTATGCTTATATGATCGATAGAACGACAATTACTATACTTATTACACTCACTATTATCAATCTAACTGATATTATTAACCATATTATGCAGATATGATCTATCGAACGACAATTACTATACTCATTACTCTTATTGTTATCAATCTAACTCATATTATTAGCCATATTATGCTTATGTGATCGACAGAACGACAATTACTATACTTATTACTCTTATTATTATAAATCTAACTCATATTATTAGCCATATTTTGCTTATATGATCGATAGAACGACAATTGCTATACTCACTACTCTTATTATTATCAATCCAACTCATATTATTAGCCATATAATGCTTATATGATCGACAGAACGACAATTACTATACTTATTACTCTTATAATTATCAATCTAACCAATATTATTAGCCATATTATGATTATATGATCGATAGAACGACAATTACTGTACTTCTTACTCTTATTATTATCAATCCAACTCATATTATTAGCCATATTATGCTTATGTGATCGGTAGAACGATAATTACTATACTTATTACCCTTATTATTATCAATCTAACTCATATTATTAGCCATATTATGCTCATAGGTTCGACAGAACGACCATTACTATACTTATTACACTCACTGTTATCAATGTAACTCATATTATTAACCATATTATGCAAATATGATCGATAGAACGACAATTACTATACTTATTACTCTTATTATTATCAATCTCACTCATATTATTAGCCATATTATGCTTATGTGATCGATAGAACGACAATTACTATACGTATTACTCATATTATTATCAATCTAACTCATATTATTAGCCATATTATGCTTATGTGGTCGATAGAACGACAATTACTATACTTATTACTCTTATTATTAACAATCTAACTCGTATTATTAGCCATACTATGCTTATATGATCGATAGAACGACAATTTCTCTACTTTTTATTCTTATTATTATCAATCTAACTCATATTATTAGCCATATTATGCTTATATGATCTGTAGAACGATAATTACTATACTTATTACTCTTACCATTATCAATCTAACCCATATTATTAGCCATATTATGCTTAAATGATCGATAGAACGACAATTACTATACTCATTACTCTTGTTATTATCAATCTAACTCATATTATTAGCCATATTATGCTTATATGATCGATAGAACGACAATTACTCTACTTCTTACTCTTATTATTATCAATCCAACTCATATTATTAGCCATATTATGCTTATATGATCGATAGAACGACAATTACTCTACTTTTTACTCTTATTATTATCTATCTAACTCATATTATTAGCCATATTATGCTTATATGATCGGTAGAACGATAATTACTATACTTATTACTCTTATTATTATCAATCTGACTCATATTATTAGCCATATTATGCTTAAATGATCGATAGACCGACAATTACTATACATATTACACCCACTATTATCAATCTAACTGATATTATTAACCATATTATGCAGACATGATCTATAGAACGACAATTACTATACTCATTACTCTTATTATTATCAATCTAACTCATATTATTAGCCATATTATGCTTATATGAGCGATAGAACTACAATTACTATACTTATTACTCTTATTATTATCAATCTAACTCATACTATTAACCACATTATGCTTATATGATCGATGGAACGACAATTACTATACTTATTACACTCACTATTATCAATCTAACTGATATTATTAACCATATTATGCAGATATGATCTATAGAACGACAATTACTATACTCATTTCTCTTATAATTATCAACCTAACTCATATTATTAGCCATACTATGCTTATATGATCGATAGAACGACAATTACTATACTTATTACTCTTATTATTATCAATCTAACTCATATTATTAGCCATATTATGCTTAAATGATCGATAGACCGACAATTACTATACATATTACACTCACTATTATCAATCTAACTGATATTATTAACCATATTATGCAGACATGATCTATAGAACGACAATTACTATACTCATTACTCTTATTATTATCAATCTAACTCATATTATTAGCCATATTATGCTTAAATGATCGATAGAACGACAATGACTATACTTATTACTCTTATTATTATCTACCTAACTCATATTATTAGCCATATTATGCTTATATTATCGATAGAACGACAATTACTATACCTATTACGCTTATTACTATCAATCTAACTCATACTATTAGCCATATTATCCTTATATGATCGATAGAATGAGAATTACTATACTCACTACTCTTAGTATTATCAATCTAACTCATATTATTAGCCATATGATGCTTATATTATCGATAGAACGACAATTACTATACTTATTACTGTTATTATTATCAATCTAACTCATATTATTAGCCATATTGTGCTTATATGATCGATAGAACGACAATGACTATACTTATTACTCTTATTATTATCTACCTAACTCATATTATTAGCCATATTATGCTTATATTATCGATAGAACGACAATTACTATACCTATTACGCTTATTACTATCAATCTAACTCATATTATTAGCCATATTATCCTTATATGATCGATAGAATGAGAATTACTATACTCACTACTCTTAGTATTATCAATCTAACTCATATTATTAGCCATATGATGCTTATATTATCGATAGAACGACAATTACTATACTTATTACTGTTATTATTATCAATCTAACTCATATTATTAGCCATATTGTGCTTATATGATCGATAGAACGACAATTACTATACTTATTACTCCTATTATTATAAATCTAACTCATATTATTAGCCATATTATGCTTATATGATCGATAGTACGACAAATACTATACTCATTGCTCTTCTTATCATCAGTCTAACTCATATTATTAACCATATTATACAGATATGATCAATAGAACGACAATTACTACACTTATTACTCTTATTGTTATCAACCTAACTCATATTATTAGCCATATTATGCTTGAATGATGGATAGAACGACAAATACTATACTTATTACTCTTATTATTATGAATCTAACTCATATTATTAACCATATTATGCAATTATGATCGATAGGACGACAATTACTATACTCATTACTCTTATTATTATCAATCTAACTCATATTATTAGCCATATTGTGCTTATATGAGCGATAGAACGACAATTACTATATTTATTACACTCACTATTATCAATCTAACTCACATTATTAGCCATATTATGGTTATATGACCGATAGCACGACAATTACTATACTCATTGCTCTTACTATTATAAATCTAACTCATATTATTAGCCATATTATGCTTATATGATCGATAGTACGACAATTACTATATTTATTACTCTTGTTATTATAAATCTAACTCATAGTATTAGCCATATTATGCTTATATGACCGATAGTACGACAATTACTATACTCATTGTTCTTATTATTATCAATCTAACTCATATTATTAACCATATTATGCAATTATGATCGATAGAACGACAATTACTATACTTATTACACTTATTACTATCAATCTAACTCATATTATTAACCATATTATGCACATATGATCGATAGCACGACATTCAATATACTTATTGCTCGTATTATTATCAACCTAACTCATATTGTTAGCCATATTATGCTTATATGATCGATAGAAAGACAATCACTATATTTATTACTCTTATTGTTATCTACCTAACTCATATTATTCGCCATATTATGCTTATATTATCGATAGAACGACAATTACTATACTTATTACTCTTATTATTATAAATCTAACTCATATTATTAGCCATATTATGCTTATATGATCGATAGAACGACAATTACTATACTCATTACTCTTATTATTATCAATCTAACTCATATTATTAGCCATATTATGCTTAAATGATCGATAGAACGACAATTACTATACTTATTACTCTTATTATTATCTACCTAACTCATATTATTGTCCATATTATGCTTATATTACCGATAGAACGACAATTACTATACTTATTACGCTTATTATTATCAATCTAACTCATATTATTAGCCCTATTATGCTTATTTGATCGATAGAATGAGAATTACAATACTCACTACTCTTAGTATTATCAATCTAACTCATATTATTAGCCATATTATGCTTATATTATCGATAGAACGACAATTACTATACTTATTACTGTTATTATTATTAATCTAACTCATATTATTAGCCATATTGTGGTTATATGATCGATAGAACGACAATTACTATACTTATTACTCCTATTATTATCATTCTAACTCATATTATTAACCATATTATGCAATTATGATCGATAGAACGACAATAACTATGCTTATTGCTCTTACTATTATAAATCTAACTCATATTATTAGCCATATTATGCTTATATGATCGATAGAACGACAATTACTATACTTATTACACTCACTATTATCAATCTAACTCATATTATTAACCATATTATGCAATTATGATCGATAGGACGACAATTACTATACTTATTACACTTATTATTATCAATCTAACTCATATTATTAGCCATATTATGCTTAAATGATCGATAGAACGACAATGACTATACTTATTACTCTTATTATTATCTACCTAACTCATATTATTAGCCATATTATGCTTATATTATCGATAGAACGACAATTACTATACTTATTACTGTTATTATTATCAATCTAACTCATATTATTAGCCATATTGTGCTTATATGATCGATAGAACGACAATTACTATACTTATTACTCCTATTATTATAAATCTAACTCATATTATTAGCCATATTATGCTTATATGATCGATAGTACGACAAATACTATACTCATTGCTCTTCTTATCATCAGTCTAACTCATATTATTAACCATATTATGCAGATATGATCAATAGAACGACAATTACTACACTTATTACTCTTATTGTTATCAACCTAACTCATATTATTAGCCATATTATGCTTAAATGATGGATAGAACGACAAATACTATACTTATTACTCTTATTATTATGAATCTAACTCATATTATTAACCATATTATGCAATTATGATCGATAGGCCGACAATTACTATACTTATTGCACTTATTATTATCAATCTAACTCATATTATTAGCCATATTATGCTTATATGATCGATAGAACGACAATTACTATACTCATTACTCTTATTATTATCAATCTAACTCATATTATTAGCCATATTGTGCTTATATGAGCGATAGAACGACAATTACTATATTTATTACACTCACTATTATCAATCTAACTCACATTATTAGCCATATTATGGTTATATGACCGAGAGCACGACAATTACTATACTCATTGCTCTTATTATTATAAATCTAACTCATATTATTAGCCATATTATGCTTATATGATCGATAGTACGACAATTACTATATTTATTACTCTTGTTATTATAAATCTAACTCATAGTATTAGCCATATTATGCTTATATGACCGATAGTACGACAATTACTATACTCATTGTTCTTATTATTATCAATCTAACTCATATTATTAACCATATTATGCAATTATGATCGATAGAACGACAATTACTATACTTATTACACTTATTATTATCAATCTAACTCATATTATTAGCCATATTATGCTTATATGATCGATAGAACGGCAATTACTATACTTATTACTCTTATTATTATCAATCTAACTCATATTATTAGCCATATTGTGCTTATATGATCGATAGAACGACAATTACTATACTTATTACTCTTATTATTATCTACCTAACTCATATTATTAGCCATATTATGCTTATATTATCGATAGAACGACAATTGCTATACCTATTACGCTTATTACTATCAATCTAACTCATATTATTAGCCATATTATCCTTATATGATCGATAGAATGAGAATTACTATACTCACTACTCTTAGTATTATCAATCTAACTCATATTATTAGCCATATTATGCTTAAATGATCGATAGAACGACAATTACTATACTTATTACACTCACTATTATCATTCTAACTCATATTATTAACCATATTATGCAATTATGATCGATAGAACGACAATAACTATACTTATTGCTCTTACTATTATAAATCTGACTCATATTATTAGCCATATTATGCCTATATGATCGATAGAACGACAATTACTATACTTATTACACTCACTATTATCAATCTAACTCATATTATTAGCGATATTATGGTTATATGACCGAGAGCACGACAATTACTATACTCATTACTCTTGTTATTATCAATCTAACTCATATTATTAGCCATATTATGCTTATATGATCGATAGAACGACAATTACTCTACTTCTTACTCTTATTATTATCAATCCAACTCATATTATTAGCCATATTATGCTTATATGATCGATAGAACGACAATTACTCTACTTTTTACTCTTATTATTATCTATCTAACTCATATTATTAGCCATATTATGCTTATATGATCGGTAGAACGATAATTACTATACTTATTACTCTTATTATTATCAATCTAACTCATATTATTAGCCATATTATGCTTAAATGATCGATAGAACGACAATTACTATACATATTACACTCACTATTATCAATCTAACTGATATTATTAACCATATTATGCAGACATGATCTATAGAACGACAATTACTATACTCATTACTCTTATTATTATCAATCTAACTCATATTATTAGCCATATTATGCTTATATGATCGATAGAACGACAATTACTATACTCATTGCTCTTATTATTATCAATCTAACTCATATTATTAGCCATATTATGCTTATGTGATCGACAGAACGACAATTACTATACTTATTACTCTTATTATTATGAATCTAACACGTATTATTAACCATATTATGCAGATATGATTGATAGAACTACAATTAATATACTTATTGCTCTTATTATTATCAATCTAACTCGTATTATTAGCCATATTATGCTTACATCATCGGCAGAACGACAATTACTATACTTATTATGCTCACTATTATCAATCTAACTCATATTATTAACCATATTATGCAGATATGATTGATAGAACTACAAGTACTATACTTATTACTCTTATTATTATCAATCTCACTCATATTATTAGCCATATTATGCTTAAATGATCGATAGAACGACAATTACTATACTCATTAGTCTTATTATTATCAATCTAACTCATATTATTAGCCATATTATGCTTATATGATCGATAGAACGACAATTACTCTACTTCTTACTCTTATTATTATCAATCCAACTCATATTATTAGCCATATTATGCTTATATGATCGATAGAACGACAATTACTCTACTTTTTACTCTTATTATTATCTATCTAACTCATATTATTAGCCATATTATGCTTATATGATCGGTAGAACGATAATTACTATACTTATTACTCTTATTATTATCAATCTAACTCATATTATTAGCCATATTATGCTTAAATGATCGATAGAACGACAATTACTATACAAATTACTCTTATTATTATCAATCTAACTCATATTATTAGCCATATTATGCTTATATGATCGATAGAACGACAATTACTCTACTTCTTACTCTTATTATTATCAATCCAACTCATATTATTAGCCATATTATGCTTATATGATCGATAGAACGACAATTACTATACTTATTACTCTTATTATTATCAATCTGACTCATATTATTAGCCATATTATGCTTAAATGATCGATAGAACGACAATTACTACACATATTACACTCACTATTATCAATCTAACTGATATTATTAATCATATTATGCAGACATGATCTATAGAACGACAATTACTATACTCATTACTCTTATTATTATCAATCTAACTCATATTATTAGCCATATTATGCTTATATGAGCGATAGAACTACAATTACTATACTTATTACTCTTATTATTATCAATCTAACTCATACTATTAACCACATTATGCTTATATGATCGATGGAACGACAATTACTATACTTATTACACTCACTATTATCAATCTAACTGATATTATTAACCATATTATGCAGATATGATCTATAGAACGACAATTACTATACTCATTTCTCTTATAATTATCAACCTAACTCATATTATTAGCCATACTATGCTTATATGATCGATAGAACGACAATTACTATACTTATTACTCTTATTATTATCAATCAAACTCTTTTTATTAGCCATATTATGCTTATATGATCGGTAGAACGATAATTACTATACTTATTACTCTTATTATTATCAATCTCACTCATATTATTAGCCATATTATGCTTAAATGATTGATAGAACTACAATTACTATACTTATTACTCTTATTATTATTAATCGAACTCATATTATTAGCCATATAATGCTTATATGATCGACAGAACGACAATTACTATACTTATTACTCTTGTTATTATCAATCTAACTCATATTATTAGCCATATTATGCAGATATGATTGATAGAACTACAATTAATATACTTATTGCTCTTATTATTATCAATCTAACTCATATTATTAGCCATATTATGCTTATATCATCGGCAGAACGACCATTACTATACTTATTACACTCACTGTTATCAATGTAACTCATATTATTAACCATATTATGCAAATATGATCGATAGAACGACAATTACTATACTTATTACTCTTATTATTATCAATCTCACTCATATTATTAGCCATATTATGCTTATGTGATCGATAGAACGATAATTACTATACTTATTACTCTTATTATTATCAATCTAACTCATATTATTAGACATATTATGCTTATATGATCGATAGAACGACAATTACTATACTCATTGCTCTTATTACTATCAATCTAACTCATATTATTAGCCATATTATGCTTATGTGATCGACAGAACGACAATTACTATACTTATTACTCTTATTATTATGAATCTAACTCGTATTATTAACCATATTATGCAGATATGATTGATAGAACTACAATTAATATACTTATTGCTCTTATTATTATCAATCTAACTCATATTATTAGCCATATTATGCTTATATCATCGGCAGAACGACCATTACTATACTTATTACACTCACTGTTATCAATGTAACTCATATTATTAACCATATTATGCAAATATGATCGATAGAACGACAATTACTATACTTATTACTCTTATTATTAACAATCTAAGTCGTATTATTAGCCATACTATGCTTATATGATCGATAGAACGACAATTTCTCTACTTTTTATTCTTATTATTATCAATCTAACTCATATTATTAGCCATATTATGCTTATATGATCTGTAGAACGATAATTACTATACTTATTACTCTTACCATTATCAATCTAACCCATATCATTAGCCATATTATGCTTAAATGATCGATAGAACGACAATTACTATACTCATTACTCTTGTTATTATCAATCTAACTCATATTATTAGCCATATTATGCTTATATGATCGATAGAACGACAATTACTCTACTTCTTACTCTTATTATTATCAATCCAACTCATATTATTAGCCATATTATGCTTATATGATCGATAGAACGACAATTACTCTACTTTTTACTCTTATTATTATCTATCTAACTCATATTATTAGCCATATTATGCTTATATGATCGGTAGAACGACAATTACTGTACTTCTTACTCTTATTATTATCAATCCAACTCGTATTATTAGCCATATTATGCTTATGTGATCGGTAGAACGATAATTACTACACTTATTACCCTTATTATTATCAATCTAACTCATATTATTAGCCATATTATGCTTATAGGTTCGACAGAACGGCCATTACTATACT
Source organism: Megachile rotundata (assembly GCF_050947335.1). Taxonomy (NCBI): domain Eukaryota; kingdom Metazoa; phylum Arthropoda; class Insecta; order Hymenoptera; family Megachilidae; genus Megachile; species Megachile rotundata. The sequence goes on from NW_027473886.1 coordinate 74,270, forward strand.
TATTACACTCACTGTTATCAATGTAACTCATATTATTAACCATATTATGCTTAAATGATCGATAGAACGACAATTACTATACTTATTACTCTTATTATTATCAATCTCACTCATATTATTAGCCATATTATGCTTATGTGATCGATAGAACGACAATTACTATACTTATTACTCTTATTATTATCAATCTAACTCATATTATTAGCCATATTATGCTTATATGATCGATAGAACGACAATTACTCTACTTCTTACTCTTATTATTATCAATCCAACTCATATTATTAGCCATATTATGCTTATATGATCGATAGAACGACAATTACTCTACTTTTTACTCTTATTATTATCTATCTAACTCATGTTATTAGCCATATTATGCTTATATGATCGGTAGAACGATAATTACTATACTTATTACTCTTATTATTATCAATCTAACTCATATTATTAGCCATATTATGCTTAAATGATCGATAGAACGACAATTACTATACATATTACACTCACTATTATCAATCTAACTGATATTATTAACCATATTATGCAGACATGATCTATAGAACGACAATTACTATACTCATTACTCTTATTATTATCAATCTAACTCATATTATTAGCCATATTATGCTTATATGATCGATAGAACGACAATTACTATACTCATTGCTCTTATTATTATCAATCTAACTCATATTATTAGCCATATTATGCTTATGTGATCGACAGAACGACAATTACTATACTTATTACTCTTATTATTATGAATCTAACACGTATTATTAACCATATTATGCAGATATGATTGATAGAACTACAATTAATATACTTATTGCTCTTATTATTATCAATCTAACTCATATTATTAGCCATATTATGCTTATATCATCGGCAGAACGACAATTACTATACTTATTACGCTCACTATTATCAATCTAACTCATATTATTAACCATATTATGCAGATATGATTGATAGAACTACAAGTACTATACTTATTACTCTTATTATTATCAATCTCACTCATATTATTAGCCATATTATGCTTAAATGATCGATAGAACGACAATTACTATACTCATTAGTCTTATTATTATCAATCTAACTCATATTATTAGCCATATTATGCTTATATGATCGATAGAACGACAATTACTCTACTTCTTACTCGTATTATTATCAATCCAACTCATATTATTAGCCATATTATGCTTATATGATCGATAGAACGACAATTACTCTACTTTTTACTCTTATTATTATCTATCTAACTCATATTATTAGCCATATTATGCTTATATGATCGGTAGAACGATAATTACTATACTTATTACTCTTATTATTATCAATCTAACTCATATTATTAGCCATATTATGCTTAAATGATCGATAGAACGACAATTACTATACATATTACTCTTATTATTATCAATCTAACTCATATTATTAGCCATATTATGCTTATATGATCGATAGAACGACAATTACTCTACTTCTTACTCTTATTATTATCAATCCAACTCATATTATTAGCAATATTATGCTTATATGATCGATAGAACGACAATTACTCTACTTTTTACTCTTATTATTATCTATCTAACTCATATTATTAGCCATATTATGCTTATATGATCGGTAGAACGATAATTACTATACTTATTACTCTTATTGTTATCAATCTAACTCATATTATTAGCCATATTATGCTTAAATGATCGATAGAACGACAATTACTATACATATTACACTCACTATTATCAATCTAACTGATATTATTAACCATATTATGCAGACATGATCTATAGAACGACAATTACTATAATCATTACTCTTATTATTATCAATCTAACTCATATTATTAGCCATATTATGCTTATATGAGCGATAGAACTACAATTACTATACTAATTACTCTTATTATTATCAATCTAACTCATACTATTAACCACATTATGCTTATATGATCGATGGAACGACAATTACTATACTTATTACACTCACTATTATCAATCTAACTGATATTATTAACCATATTATGCAGATATGATCTATAGAACGACAATTACTATACTCATTTCTCTTATAATTATCAACCTAACTCATATTATTAGCCATACTATGCTTATATGATCGATAGAACGACAATTACTATACTTATTTCACTCACAATTATCAATCTAACTCATATTATTAACCATGTTATGCAGATATGATCGATAGAACGACAATTACTATACTCATTACTCTTATTATTATCAATCTAACTCATATCATTAGCCATATTATGCTTATATGATCGATAGAACGACAATTACTATACTCATTACTCTTATTATTATCAATCTAACTCATATTATTAGCCATATTATGCTTATATGATCGATAGTACGACAATTCCTATACTCATTTCTCTTATTATTATCAATCTAACTCATATCATTAGCCATATTATGCTTATATGATCGATAGAACGACAACTACTATACTTATTACTCTTATTATTATCAATCTAACTCATATTATTAGCCATATTATGCTTATATGGTCGATAGAACGACAACTACTATACTTATTACTCTTATTATTATCAATCTAACTCATATTATTAGCCATATTATGCTTATATGATCGATAGAACGACAATTACTATACTTATTACACTCACAATTATCAATCTAACTCATATTATTAAACATGTTATGCAGATATGATCGATAGAACGACGATTACTATACTCATTACTCTTATTATTATCAATCTAACTCATATCATTAGCCATATTATGCTTATATGATCGATAGAACGACAATTTCTATACTTATTAGACTCACTGTTATCAATCTAACTCATATTATAAGCCATATTATGGTTATATGACCGATAGAACGACAATTACTATACTTATTGCTCTTATTATTATCAATCTAACTCATATTATTAGCCATATTATGCTTATATGGTCGATACAACGACAATTACTATACTTATTACTCTTATTATTAGCAATCTAACTCATATTATTAGCCTTATTATGGTTATATGGCCGATAGAACGACAATAACTATACTTATTACTCTTATTATTATCAATCTAACTCATATTAATAGCCACATTATGCTTATATTATCGATAGAACGACAATTACTATACTTATCACTCTTATTATTATCAATCTAACTCATATTATTAGCCATATTATGCTTATATGATCGATAGAACGACAATTACTATACTCATTACTCTTACTATTATCAATCTAACTCATATTATTAGCCATATTATGCCTATATGATCGATAGAACGACAATTACTATACTCATTACTCTTATTATTATCAATCTAACTCATATTATTAGCCATATTATGCTTATATGATCGATAGAACGACAATTACTATACTTATTACACTCAGAATTATCAATCTAACTCATATTATTAACCATGTTATGCAGATATGATCGATAGAACGACAATTACTATCCTTATTACTCTTATTATTATCAATCTAACTCATATTATTAGCCATAATATGCTTATATGATCGATAGTACGACAATTCCTATACTCATTTCTCTTATTATTATCAATCTAACTCATATCATTAGCCATATTATGCTTATATGATCGATAGAACGACAACTACTATACTTATTACTCTTATTATTATCAATCTAACTCATATTATTAGCCATATTATGCTTATATGATCGATAGAACGACAATTACTATACTTATTACTCTTATTATTATCAATCTAACTCATATTATTAGCCATATTATGCTTATATGATCGATAGAACGACAATTACTATACTCATTACTCTTACTATTATCAATCTAACTCATATTATTAGCCATATTATGCTTATATGATCGATAGAACGACAATTACTATACTTATTACACTCAGAATTATCAATCTAACTCATATTATTAACCATGTTATGCAGATATGATCGATAGAACGACAATTACTATCCTTATTACTCTTATTATTATCAATCTAACTCATATTATTAGCCATATTATGCTTATATGATCGATAGTACGACAATTCCTATACTCATTTCTCTTATTATTATCAATCTAACTCATATCATTAGCCATATTATGCTTATATGATCGATAGAACGACAACTACTATACTTATTACTCTTATTATTATCAATCTAACTAATATTATTAGCCATATTATGCATATATGATCGATAGAACGACAATTACTATACTTATTACATTTATTATTAGCAATCTAACCCATATTATTAGCCTTATTATGGTTATATGGCCGATAGAACGACAATTACTATACTTATTACTCTTATTATTATCAATCTAACTCATATTATTAGCCATATGATGCTCATATGATCGACAGAACGACAATTACTATACTTATTACATTTATTATTATCAATCTACCTCATATTATTAGCCATATTATGCTTATATGATCGATAGAACGACAATTACTATACTCATTACTCTTATTATTATCAATCTAACTCATATCATTAGCCATATTATGCTTATATGATCGATAGAACGACAATTACTATACTTATTAGACTCACTGTTATCAATCTAACTCATATTATAAGCCATATTATGGTTATATGACCGATAGAACGACAATTACTATACTTATTACTCTTATTATTATCAATCTAACTCATATTATTAGCCATATTATGCTTATATGATCGATAGAACGACAATTACTATACCAATTACTCTTATTATTATCAATCTAACTCACATTATTAGCCATATTATGCTTATATGATCGATAGAACGACAATTACTATACTTATTACTCTTATTATTATCAACCTAACTCATATTATTAGCCATATTATGATTATATGATCGATAGAACGACAATTACTATACTTATTACACTCACAATTATCAATCTAACTCATATTATTAACCATGTTATGCAGATATGATCGATAGAACGACAATTACTATACTCATTACTCTTATTATTATCAATCTAACTCATATCATTAGCCATATTATGCTTATATGATCGATAGAACGACAATTACTATACTTATTAGACTCACTGTTATCAATCTAACTCATATTATAAGCCATATTATGGTTATATGACCGTTAGAACGACAATTACTATACTTATTACTCTTATTATTATCAATCTAACTCATATTATTAGCCATATTATGCTTATATGATCGATAGAACGACAATTACTATACTTATTACTCTTATTATTATCAATCTAACTCATATTATTGGCCATATTGTGGTTATGTGACCGATAGAACGACAATTACTATACTTATTACTCTTATTATTATCAATCTAACTAATATTATTAGCCATATTATGATTATATGATCGATAGAACGACAATTACTATACTTATTACATTTATTATTAGCAATCTAACTCATATTATTAGCCTTATTATGGTTATATGGCCGATAGAACGACAATTACTATACTTATCACTCTTATTATTATCAATCTAACTCATATTATTAGCCATATTATGCTTATATGAGCGATAGTACGGCAATTCCTATACTCATTTCTCTTATTATTATCAATCTAACTCATATCATTAGCCATATTATGCTTATATGATCGATAGAACGACAACTACTATACTTATTACTCTTATTATTATCAATCTAACTCATATTATTAGCCATATTATGCTTATATGATCGATAGAACGACAATTACTATACTTATTACTCTTATTATTATCAATCTAACTCATATTATTGGCCATATTGTGGTTATGTGACCGATAGAACGACAATTACTATACTTATTACTCTTATTATTATCAATCTAACTAATATTATTAGCCATATTATGATTATATGATCGATAGAACGACAATTACTATACTTATTACATTTATTATTAGCAATCTAACTCATATTATTAGCCTTATTATGGTTATATGGCCGATAGAACGACAATTACTATACTTATCACTCTTATTATTATCAATCTAACTCATATTATTAGCCATATTATGCTTATATGAGCGATAGAACGACAATTACTATACCCATTACTCTTACTATTATCAATCTAACTCATATTATTAGCCATATTATGCTTATATGATCGATAGAACGACAATTACTATACTTATTACACTCAGAATTATCAATCTAACTCATATTATTAACCATGTTATGCAGATATGATCGATAGAACGACAATTACTATCCTTATTACTCTTATTATTATCAATCTAACTCATATTATTAGCCATATTATGCTTATATGATCGATAGTACGGCAATTCCTATACTCATTTCTCTTATTATTATCAATCTAACTCATATCATTAGCCATATTATGCTTATATGATCGATAGAACGACAACTACTATACTTATTACTCTTATTATTATCAATCTAACTCATATTATTAGCCATATTATGCTTATATGATCCATAGAACGACAATTACTATACTTATTTCACTCACAATTATCAATCTAACTCATATTATTAACCATGTTATGCAGATATGATCGATAGAACGACAACTACTATACTCATTACTCTTATTATTATCAATCTAACTCATATCATTAGCCATATTATGCTTATATGATCGATAGAACGACAATTACTATACTTATTAGACTCACTGTTATCAATCTAACTCATATTATAAGCCATATTATGGTTATATGACCGATAGAACGACAATTACTATACTTATTACTCTTATTATTATCAATCTAACTCATATTATTAGCCATATTATGCTTATATGATCGATAGAACGACAATTACTATACTTATTACTCTTATTATTATCAATCTAACTCATATTATTGGCCATATTGTGGTTATATGACCGATAGAACGACAATTACTATACTTATTACTCTTATTATTATCAATCTAACTAATATTATTAGCCATATTATGCTTATATGATCGATAGAACGACAATTACTATACTTATTACTCTTATTATTATCAATCTAACTCATATTATTAGCCATATTATGCTTATATGATCGATAGAACGACAATTACTATACTTATTACACTCACAATTATCAATCTAACTCATATTATTAACCATGTTATGCAGATATGATCGATATAATGACAATTACTATCCTTATTACTCTTATTATTATCAATCTAACTCATATTATTAGCCATATTATGCTTATATGATCGATAGTACGACAATTCCTATACTCATTTCTCTTATTATTATCAATCTAACTCATATCATTAGCCATATTATGCTTATATGATCGATAGAACGACAATTACTATACTTATTAGACTCACTGTTATCAATCTAACTCATATTATAAGCCATATTATGGTTATATGACCGATAGAACGACAATTACTATACTTATTACTCTTATTATTATCAATCTAACTCATATTATTAGCCATATTATGCTTATATGATCGATAGAACGACAATTACTATACTTATTACTCTTATTATTATCAATCTAACTCATATTATTGGCCATATTGTGGTTATGTGACCGATAGAACGACAATTACTATACTCATTACTCTTATTATTATCAATCTAACTAATATTATTAGCCATATTATGATTATATGATCGATAGAACGACAATTACTATACTTATTACATTTATTATTAGCAATCTAACTCATATTATTAGCCTTATTATGGTTATATGGCCGATAGAACGACAATTACTATACTTATCACTCTTATTATTATCAATCTAACTCATATTATTAGCCATATTATGCTTATATGAGCGATAGAACGACAATTACTATACCCATTACTCTTACTATTATCAATCTAACTCATATTATTAGCCATATTATGCTTATATGATCGATAGAACGACAATTACTATACTTATTACACTCAGAATTATCAATCCAACTCATATTATTAACCATGTTATGCAGATATGATCGATAGAACGACAATTACTATCCTTATTACTCTTATTATTATCAATCTAACTCATATTATTAGCCATATTATGCTTATATGATCGATAGTACGGCAATACCTATACTCATTTCTCTTATTATTATCAATCTAACTCATATCATTAGCCATATTATGCTTATATGATCGATAGAACGACAACTACTATACTTATTACTCTTATTATTATCAATCTAACTCATATTATTAGCCATATTATGCTTATATGATCCATAGAACGACAATTACTATACTTATTTCACTCACAATTATCAATCTAACTCATATTATTAACCATGTTATGCAGATATGATCGATAGAACGACAATTACTATACTCATTACTCTTATTATTATCAATCTAACTCATATCATTAGCCATATTATGCTTATATGATCGATAGAACGACAATTACTATACTTATTAGACTCACTGTTATCAATCTAACTCATATTATAAGCCATATTATGGTTATATGACCGATAGAACGACAATTACTATACTTATTACTCTTATTATTATCAATCTAACTCATATTATTAGCCATGTTATGCTTATATGATCGATAGAACGACAATTACTATACTTATTACTCTTATTATTATCAATCTAACTCATATTATTGGCCATATTGTGGTTATATGACCGATAGAACGACAATTACTATACTTATTACTCTTATTATTATCAATCTAACTAATATTATTAGCCATATTATGCTTATATGATCGATAGAACGACAATTACTATACTTATTACTCTTATTATTATCAATCTAACTCATATTATTAGCCATATTATGCTTATATGATCGATAGAACGACAACTACTATACTTATTACTCTTATTATTATCAATCTAACTCATATTATTAGCCATGTTATGCAGATATGATCGATAGAACGACAATTACTATCCTTATTACTCTTATTATTATCAATCTAACTCATATTATTAGCCATATTATGCTTATATGATCGATAGTACGACAATTCCTATACTCATTTCTCTTATTATTATCAATCTAACTCATATCATTAGAAATATTATGCTTATATGATCGATAGAACGACAACTACTATACTTATTACTCTTATTATTATCAATCTAACTAATATTATTAGCCATATTATGCATATATGATCGATAGAACGACAATTACTATACTTATTACATTTATTATTAGCAATCTAACCCATATTATTAGCCTTATTATGGTTATATGGCCGATAGAACGACAATTACTATACTTATTACTCTTATTATTATCAATCTAACTCATATTATTAGCCATATGATGCTCATATGATCGACAGAACGACAATTACTATACTTATTACACTCACTATTATCAATCAAACTCATATTATTAACCATATTATGCAGATATGATCGATAGAACGACAATTACTATACTTATTACATTTATTATTATCAATCTACCTCATATTATTAGCCATATTATGCTTATATGATCGATAGAACGACAATTACTATACTCATTACTCTTACTATTATCAACCTAACTCATATTATTAGCTATATTATGATTATATGATCGATAGAACGACAATTACTATACTTATTACACTCACAATTATCAATCTAACTCATATTATTAACCATGTTATGCAGATATGATCGATAGAACGACAATTACTATACTCATTACTCTTATTATTATCAATCTAACTCATATCATTAGCCATATTATGCTTATATGATCGATAGAACGACAATTACTATACTTATTAGACTCACTGTTATCAATCTAACTCATATTATAAGCCATATTATGGTTATATGACCGATAGAACGACAATTACTATACTTATTACTCTTATTATTATCAATCTAACTCATATTATTAGCCATATTATGCTTATATGATCGATAGAACGACAATTACTAGACCAGTTACTCTTATTATTATCAATCTAACTCACATTATTAGCCATATTATGCTTATATGATCGATAGAACGACAATTACTATACTTATTACTCTTATTATTATCAACCTAACTCATATTATTAGCCATATTATGATTATATGATCGATAGAACGACAATTACTATACTTATTACACTCACAATTATCAATCTAACTCATATTATTAACCATGTTATGCAGATATGATCGATAGAACGACAATTACTATACTCATTACTCTTATTATTATCAATCTAACTCATATCATTAGCCATATTATGCTTATATGATCGATAGAACGACAATTACTATACTTATTAGACTCACTGTTATCAATCTAACTCATATTATAAGCCATATTATGGTTATATGACCGATAGAACGACAATTACTATACTTATTACTCTTATTATTATCAATCTAACTCATATTATTAGCCATATTATGCTTATATGATCGATAGAACGACAATTACTATACTTATTACTCTTATTATTATCAATCTAACTCATATTATTGGCCATATTGTGGTTATGTGACCGATAGAACGACAATTACTATACTTATTACTCTTATTATTATCAATCTAACTAATATTATTAGCCATATTATGATTATATGATCGATAGAACGACAATTACTATACTTATTACATTTATTATTAGCAATCTAACTCATATTATTAGCCTTATTATGGTTATATGGCCGATAGAACGACAATTACTATACTTATCACTCTTATTATTATCAATCTAACTCATATTATTAGCCATATTATGCTTATATGAGCGATAGAACGACAATTACTATACCCATTACTCTTACTATTATCAATCTAACTCATATTATTAGCCATATTATGCTTATATGATCGATAGAACGACAATTACTATACTTATTACACTCAGAATTATCAATCTAACTCATATTATTAACCATGTTATGCAGATATGATCGATAGAACGACAATTACCATCCTTATTACTCTTATTATTATCAATCTAACTCATATTATTAGCCATATTATGCTTATATGATCGATAGTACGGCAATTCCTATACTCATTTCTCTTATTATTATCAATCTAACTCATATCATTAGCCATATTATGCTTATATGATCGATAGAACGACAACTACTATACTTATTACTCTTATTATTATCAATCTAACTCATATTATTAGCCATATTATGCTTATATGATCGATAGAACGACAATTACTATACTTATTACTCTTATTATTATCAATCTAACTCATATTATTGACCATATTGTGGTTATGCGACCGATAGAACGACAATTACTATACTTATTACTCTTATTATTATCAATCTAACTAATATTATTAGCCATATTATGATTATATGATCGATAGAACGACAATTACTATACTTATTACATTTATTATTAGCAATCTAACTCATATTATTAGCCTTATTATGGTTATATGGCCGATAGAACGACAATTACTATACTTATCACTCTTATTATTATCAATCTAACTCATATTATTAGCCATATTATGCTTATATGAGCGATAGAACGACAATTACTATACCCATTACTCTTACTATTATCAATCTAACTCATATTATTAGCCATATTATGCTTATATGATCGATAGAACGACAATTACTATACTTATTACACTCAGAATTATCAATCTAACTCATATTATTAACCATGTTATGCAGATATGATCGATAGAACGACAATTACTATCCTTATTACTCTTATTATTATCAATCTAACTCATATTATTAGCCATATTATGCTTATATGATCGATAGTACGGCAATTCCTATACTCATTTCTCTTATTATTATCAATCTAACTCATATCATTAGCCATATTATGCTTATATGATCGATAGAACGACAACTACTATACTTATTACTCTTATTATTATCAATCTAACTCATATTATTAGCCATATTATGCTTATATGATCCATAGAACGACAATTACTATACTTATTTCACTCACAATTATCAATCTAACTCATATTATTAACCATGTTATGCAGATATGATCGATAGAACGACAATTACTATACTCATTACTCTTATTATTATCAATCTAACTCATATCATTAGCCATATTATGCTTATATGATCGATAGAACGACAATTACTATACTTATTAGACTCACTGTTATCAATCTAACTCATATTATAAGCCATATTATGGTTATATGACCGATAGAACGACAATTACTATACTTATTACTCTTATTATTATCAATCTAACTCATATTATTAGCCATATTATGCTTATATGATCGATAGAACGACAATTACTATACTTATTACTCTTATTATTATCAATCTAACTCATATTATTGGCCATATTGTGGTTATATGACCGATAGAACGACAATTACTATACTTATTACTCTTATTATTATCAATCTAACTAATATTATTAGCCATATTATGCTTATATGATCGATAGAACGACAATTACTATACTTATTACTCTTATTATTATCAATCTAACTCATATTATTAGCCATATTATGCTTATATGATCGATAGAACGACAATTACTATACTTATTACACTCACAATTATCAATCTAACTCATATTATTAACCATGTTATGCAGATATGATCGATATAATGACAATTACTATCCTTATTACTCTTATTATTATCAATCTAACTCATATTATTAGCCATATTATGCTTATATGATCGATAGTACGACAATTCCTATACTCATTTCTCTTATTATTATCAATCTAACTCATATCATTAACCATATTATGCTTATATGATCGATAGAACGACAATTACTATACTTATTAGACTCACTGTTATCAATCTAACTCATATTATAAGCCATATTATGGTTATATGACCAATAGAACGACAATTACTATACTTATTACTCTTATTATTATCAATCTAACTCATATTATTAGCCATATTATGCTTATATGATCGATAGAACGACAATTACTATACTTATTACTCTTATTATTATCAATCTAACTCATATTATTGGCCATATTGTGGTTATGTGACCGATAGAACGACAATTACCATACTTATTACTCTTATTATTATCAATCTAACTAATATTATTAGCCATATTATGATTATATGATCGATAGAACGACAATTACTATACTTATTACATTTATTATTAGCAATCTAACTCATATTATTAGCCTTATTATGGTTATATGGCCGATAGAACGACAATTACTATACTTATCACTCTTATTATTATCAATCTAACTCATATTATTAGCCATATTATGCTTATATGAGCGATAGAACGACAATTACTATACCCATTACTCTTACTATTATCAATCTAACTCATATTATTAGCCATATTATGCTTATATGATCGATAGAACGACAATTACTATACTTATTACACTCAGAATTATCAATCTAACTCATATTATTAACCATGTTATGCAGATATGATCGATAGAACGACAATTACTATCCTTATTACTCTTATTATTATCAATCTAACTCATATTATTAGCCATATTATGCTTATATGATCGATAGTACGGCAATTCCTATACTCATTTCTCTTATTATTATCAATCTAACTCATATCATTAGCCATATTATGCTTATATGATCGATAGAACGACAACTACTATACTTATTACTCTTATTATTATCAATCTAACTCATATTATTAGCCATATTATGCTTATATGATCCATAGAACGACAATTACTATACTTATTTCACTCACAATTATCAATCTAACTCATATTATTAACCATGTTATGCAGATATGATCGATAGAACGACAATTACTATACTCATTACTCTTATTATTATCAATCTAACTCATATCATTAGCCATATTATGCTTATATGATCGATAGAACGACAATTACTATACTTATTAGACTCACTGTTATCAATCTAACTCATATTATAAGCCATATTATGGTTATATGACCGATAGAACGACAATTACTATACTTATTACTCTTATTATTATCAATCTAACTCATATTATTAGCCATGTTATGCTTATATGATCGATAGAACGACAATTACTATACTTATTACTCTTATTATTATCAATCTAACTCATATTATTGGCCATATTGTGGTTATATGACCGATAGAACGACAATTACTATACTTATTACTCTTATTATTATCAATCTAACTAATATTATTAGCCATATTATGCTTATATGATCGATAGAACGACAATTACTATACTTATTACTCTTATTATTATCAATCTAACTCATATTATTGGCCATATTATGCTTATATGATCGATAGAACGACAATTACTATACTTATTACACTCACTATTATCAATCTAACTCATATTATTAACCATGTTATGCAGACATGTTCGATAGAACGACAATTACTATACTTATTACATTTATTATTATCAATCTAACTCATAATATTAGCCATATTATGGTTATATGACCGATAGTACTACAATTACTATACTTATTACTCTTATTATTATCAATCTAACTAATATTATTAGCCATATTATGCTTATATGATCGATAGAACGACAATTACTATACTTATTACATTTATTATTATCAATCTACCTCATATTATTAGCCATATTATGCTTATATAATCGATAGAACGACAATTACTATACTTATTACACTCACAATTATCAATCTAACTCATATTATTAACCATGTTATGCAGATAAGATCGATAGAACGACAATTACTATCCTTATTACTCTTATTATTATCAATCTAACTCATATTATTAGCCATATTATGCTTACATGATCGATAGAACGTCAATTACTATACTCATTACTCTTATTATTATCAATCTAACTCATATTATTAGCCATATTATGCTTATATGATCGATAGAACGACAATTACTATACCAATTACTGTTATTATTATCAATCTAACTCATATTATTAGCCATATTATGCTTATATGATCGATAGAACGACAATTACTATACTTATTACTCTTATTATTATCAATCTAACTCATATTATTAGCCATATTATGCTTATATGATCGATAGAACGACAATTACTATACTCATTACTCTTATTATTATCAATCTAACTCATATTATTAGCCATATTATGCTTATGTGATCGATATAACGACTATTACTATACTTATTACTCTTATTATTATCAATCTAACTCATATTATTAGCCATATTATGCTCATATGATCGATAGAACGACAATTACTATACTCATTACTCTTACTATTATCAACCTAACTCATATTATTAGCCATATTATGATTATATGATCGATAGAACGACAATTACTATACTTATTACACTCACAATTATCAATCTAACTCATATTATTAACCATGTTATGCAGATATGATCGATAGAACGACAATTACTATACTCATTACTCTTATTATTATCAATCTAACTCATATCATTAGCCATATTATGCTTATATGATCGATAGAACGACAATTACTATACTTATTAGACTCACTGTTATCAATCTAACTCATATTATAAGCCATATTATGGTTATATGACCGATAGAACGACAATTACTATACTTATTACTCTTATTATTATCAATCTAACTCATATTATTAGCCATATTATGCTTATATGATCGATAGAACGACAATTACTATACTTATTACTCTTATTATTATCAATCTAACTCATATTATTGGCCATATTGTGGTTATATGACCGATAGAACGACAATTACTATACTTATTACTTTTATTATTATCAATCTAACTAATATTATTAGCCATATTATGCATATATGATCGATAGAACGACAATTACTATACTTATTACATTTATTATTAGCAATCTAACCCATATTATTAGCCTTATTATGGTTATATGGCCGATAGAACGACAATTACTATACTTATTACTCTTATTATTATCAATCTAACTCATATTATTAGCCATATGATGCTCATATGATCGACAGAACGACAATTACTATACTTATTACACTCACCATTATCAATCAAACTCATATTATTAACCATATTATGCAGATATGATCGATAGAAAGACAATTACTATACTTATTACATTTATTATTATCAATCTACCTCATATTATTAGCCATATTATGCTTATATGATCGATAGAACGACAATTACTATACTCATTACTCTTACTATTATCAACCTAACTCATATTATTAGCTATATTATGATTATATGATCGATAGAACGACAATTACTATACTTATTACACTCACAATTATCAATCTAACTCATATTATTAACCATGTTGTGCAGATATGATCGATATAATGACAATTACTATCCTTATTACTCTTATTATTATCAATCTAACTCATATTATTAGCCATATTATGCTTATATGATCGATAGTACGACAATTCCTATACTCATTTCTCTTATTATTATCAATCTAACTCATATTATTAGCCATATTATGCTTATATGATCGATAGAACGACAATTTCTATACTCATTACTCTTATTATTATCAATCTAACTCATATTATTAGCCATATTATGCTTATATGATCGATAGAACGACAATTACTATACTTATTACTCTTATTATTATCAATCTAACTCATATTATTAGCCATATTATGCTTATATGATCGACAGAACGACAATTACTATACTCATTACTCTTATTATTATCAATCTAACTCATATCATTAGCCATATTATGCTTATATCATCGATAGAACGACAACTACTATACTTATTACTCTTATTATTATCAATCTAACTCATATTATTAGCCATATTATGCTTATATGATCGATAGAACGACAATTACTATACTTATTTCACTCACAATTATCAATCTAACTCATATTATTAACCATGTTATGCAGATATGATCGATAGAACGACAATTACTATACTCATTACTCTTATTATTATCAATCTAACTCATATCATTAGCCATATTATGCTTATATGATCGATAGAACGACAATTACTATACTCATTACTCTTATTATTATCAATCTAACTCATATTATTAGCCATATTATGCTTATATGATCGATAGTACGACAATTCCTATACTCATTTCTCTTATTATTATCAATCTAACTCATATCATTAGCCATATTATGCTTATATGATCGATAGAACGACAACTACTATACTTATTACTCTTATTATTATCAATCTAACTCATATTATTAGCCATATTATGCTTATATGATCGATAGAACGACAATTACTATACTTATTTCACTCACAATTATCAATCTAACTCATATTATTAACCATGTTAGGCAGATATGATCGATAGAACGACAATTACTATACTCATTACTCTTATTATTATCAATCTAACTCATATCATTAGCCATATTATGCTTATATGATCGATAGAACGACAATTACTATACTTATTAGACTCACTGTTATCAATCTAACTCATATTATAAGCCATATTATGGTTATATGACCGATAGAACGACAATTACTATACTTATTACTCTTATTATTATCAATCTAACTCATATTATTAGCCATATTATGCTTATATGATCGATAGAACGACAATTACTATACTTATTACTCTTATTATTATCAATCTAACTCATATTATTGGCCATATTGTGGTTATATGACCGATAGAACGACAATTACTATACTTATTACTCTTATTATTATCAATCTAACTAATATTATTAGCCATATTATGCCTATATGATCGATAGAACGACAATTACTATACTTATTACATTTATTATTATCAATCTACCTCATATTATTAGCCATATTATGCTTATATGATCGATAGAACGACAATTACTATACTTATTACACTCACAATTATCAATCTAACTCATATTATTAACCATGTTGTGCAGATATGATCGATATAATGACAATTACTATCCTTATTACTCTTATTATTATCAATCTAACTCATATTATTAGCCATATTATGCTTATATGATCGATAGTACGACAATTCCTATACTCATTTCTCTTATTATTATCAATCTAACTCATATCATTAGCCATATTATGCTTATATGATCGATAGAACGACAATTACTATACTTATTACTCTTATTATTATCAATCTAACTCATATTATTAGCCATATTATGCTTATATGATCGATAGAACGACAATTACTATATTTATTACACTCACTATTATCAATCTAACTCATATTATTAACCATGTTATGCAGACATGTTCGATAGAACGACAATTACTATACTTATTACTCTTATTATTATCAATCTAACTCATATTATTAGCCATATTATGCTTATATGATCGATAGAACGACAATTTCTATACTCATTACTCTTATTATTATCAATCTAACTCATATTATTAGCCATATTATGCTTATATGATCGATAGAACGACAATTACTATACTTATTACTCTTATTATTATCAATCTAACTCATATTATTAGCCATATTATGCTTATGTGATCGATATAACGACTATTACTAAACTTATTACTCTTATTATTATCAATCTAACTCATATTATTAGCCATATTATGCTTATATGATCGATAGAACGACAATTACTATACTTATTACACTCACAATTATCAATCTAACTCATATTATTAACCATGTTATGCAGATATGATCGATAGAGCGACAATTACTATCCTCATTACTCTTATTATTATCAATCTAACTCATATTATTGGCCATATTGTGGTTATATGACCGATAGAACGACAATTACTATACTTAGTACTCTTATTATTATCAATCTAACTCATATTATTAGCCATATTATGCTTATATGATCGATAGAACGACAATTGCTATACTTATTACACTCACTGTTATCAATCTAGCTCATATTATTAGCCATATTATGGTTATATGACCGTTAGAACGACAATTACTATACTGATTACACTCACTATTATCAATCTAACTCATATTATTAGCCATATTATGGTTATATGACCGATAGAACGACAATTACTATACTTATTACACTCACTATTATCAATCTAACTCATATTATTAGCCATATTATGCTTATATGATCGATAGAACGACAATTACTATACTTATTACTCTTATTATTATCAATCTAACTCATATTATTGGCCATATTGTGGTTATATGACCGATAGAACGACAATTACTATACTTATTACTCTTATTATTATCAATCTAACTAATATTATTAGCCATATTATGCTTATATGATCGATAGAACGACAATTACTATACTTATTACTCTTATTATTATCAATCTAACTCATATTATTAGCCATATTATGCTTATATGATCGATAGAACGACAATTACTATACTTATTACACTCACAATTATCAATCTAACTCATATTATTAACCATGTTATGCAGATATGATCGATATAATGACAATTACTATCCTTATTACTCTTATTATTATCAATCTAACTCATATTATTAGCCATATTATGCTTATATGATCGATAGTACGACAATTCCTATACTCATTTCTCTTATTATTATCAATCTAACTCATATCATTAGCCATATTATGCTTATATGATCGATAGAACGACAATTACTATACTTATTACTCTTATTATTATCAATCTAACTCATATTATTGGCCATATTATGCTTATATGATCGATAGAACGACAATTACTATACTTATTACACTCACTATTATCAATCTAACTCATATTATTAACCATGTTATGCAGACATGTTCGATAGAACGACAATTACTATACTTATTACATTTATTATTATCAATCTAACTCATAATATTAGCCATATTATGGTTATATGACCGATAGTACTACAATTACTATACTTATTACTCTTATTATTATCAATCTAACTAATATTATTAGCCATATTATGCTTATATGATCGATAGAACGACAATTACTATACTCATTACATTTATTATTATCAATCTACCTCATATTATTAGCCATATTATGCTTATATAATCGATAGAACGACAATTACTATACTTATTACACTCACAATTATCAATCTAACTCATATTATTAACCATGTTATGCAGATAAGATCGATAGAACGACAATTACTATCCTTATTACTCTTATTATTATCAATCTAACTCATATTATTAGCCATATTATGCTTACATGATCGATAGAACGTCAATTACTATACTCATTACTCTTATTATTATCAATCTAACTCATATTATTAGCCATATTATGCTTATATGATCGATAGAACGACAATTACTATACTCATTACATTTATTATTATCAATCTACCTCATATTATTAGCCATATTATGCTTATATAATCGATAGAACGACAATTACTATACTTCTTACACTCACAATTATCAATCTAACTCATATTATTAACCATGTTATGCAGATATGATCGATAGAACGACAATTACTATCCTTATTACTCTTACTATTATCAATCTAACTCATATTATTAGCCATATTATGCTTATATGATCGATAGTACGACAATTCCTATACTCATTTCTCTTACTATTATCAACCTAACTCATATTATTAGCCATATTATGATTATATGATCGATAGAACGACAATTACTATACTCATTACTCTTATTATTATCAATCTTACTCATATTAATAGCCACATTATGCTTATATGATCGATAGAACGACAATTACTATACTTATCACTCTTATTATTATCAATCTAACTCATATTATTAGCCATATTATGCTTATATGATCGATAGAACGACAATTACTATACCCATTACTCTTACTATTATCAATCTAACTCATATTATTGGCCATATTATGCTTATATGATCGATAGAACGACAATTACTATACTTATTACTCTTACTATTATCAATCTAACTCATATTTTTAGCCATATTATGCTTATATGATCGATAGAACGACAATTACTATACTTATTACACTCTGAATTATCAATCTAACTCATATTATTAACCATGTTATGCAGATATGATCGATAGAACGACAATTACTATCCTTATTACTCTTACTATTATCAATCTAACTCATATTATTAGCCATATTATGCTTATATGATCGATAGTACGACAATTCCTATACTCATTTCTCTTACTATTATCAACCTAACTCATATTATTAGCCATATTATGATTATATGATCGATAGAACGACAATTACTATACCTATTACACTCACAATTATCAATCTAACTCATATTATTAACCATGTTATGCAGATATGATCGATAGAACGACAATTACTATACTCATTACTCTTATTATTATCAATCTAACTCATATCATTAGCCATATTATGCTTATATGATCGATAGAACGACAATTACTATACTTATTACATTTATTATTATCAATCTAACTCATATTATTAGCCATATTATGGTTATATGACCGATAGAACGACAATTACTATACTTATTACTCTTATTATTATCAATCTAACTCATATTATTAGCCATATTATGCTTATATGATCGATAGAACGACAATTACTATACTCATTACTCTTATTATTATCAATCTAACTCATATTATTAGGCATATTATGCTTATATGATCGATAGAACGACAATTACTATACTAATTACATTTATTATTAGCAATCTAACTCATATTATTAGCCATATTATGCTTATATGATCGATAGAACGACAATTACTATACTCATTACTCTTATTATTATCAATCTAACTCATATTATTAGCCATATTATGCTTATGTGATCGATATAACGACTATTACTATACTTATTACTCTTATTATTATCAATCTAACTCATATTATTAGCCATATTATGCTCATATGATCGACAGAACGACAATTACTATACTTATTACACTCACTATTATCAATCAAACTCATATTATTAACCATATTATGCAGATATGATCGATAGAACGACAATTACTATACTCATTACTCTTACTATTATCAACCTAACTCATATTATTAGCCATATTATGATTATATGATCGATAGAACGACAATTACTATACTTATTACACTCACAATTATCAATCTAACTCATATTATTAACCATGTTATGCAGATATGATCGATAGAACGACAATTACTATACTCATTACTCTTATTATTATCAATCTAACTCATATCATTAGCCATATTATGCTTATATGATCGATAGAACGACAATTACTATACTTATTAGACTCACTGTTATCAATCTAACTCATATTATAAGCCATATTATGGTTATATGACCGATAGAACGACAATTACTATACTTATTACTCTTATTATTATCAATCTAACTCATATTATTAGCCATATTATGCTTATATGATCGATAGAACGACAATTACTATACTTATTACTCTTATTATTATCAATCTAACTCATATTATTGGCCATATTGTGGTTATATGACCGATAGAACGACAATTACTATACTTATTACTCTTATTATTATCAATCTAACTAATATTATTAGCCTTATTATGGTTATATGGCCGATAGAACGACAATTACTATACTTATCACTCTTATTATTATCAATCTAACTCATATTATTGGCCATATTATGCTTATATGATCGATAGTACGACAATTCCTATACTCATTTCTCTTATTATTATCAATCTAACTCATATCATTAGCCATATTATGCTTATATGATCGATAGAACGACAACTACTATACTTATTACTCTTATTATTATCAATCTAACTCATATTATTAGCCATATTATGCTTATATGATCGATAGAACGACAATTACTATACTTATTTCACTCACAATTATCAATCTAACTCATATTATTAACCATGTTATGCAGATATGATCGATAGAACGACAATTACTATACTCATTACTCTTATTATTATCAATCTAGCTCATATCATTAGCCATATTATGCTTATATGATCGATAGAACGACAATTACTATACTTATTAGACTCACTGTTATCAATCTAACTCATATTATAAGCCATATTATGGTTATATGACCGATAGAACGACAATTACTATACTTATTACTCTTATTATTGTCAATCTAACTCATATTATTAGCCATATTATGCTTATATGATCGATAGAACGACAATTACTATCCTTATTACTCTTATTATTATCAATCTAACTAATATTATTAGCCATATTATGCTTATATGATCGATAGAACGACAATTACTATACTTATTACATTTATTATTAGCAATCTAACTCATATTATTAGCTTTATTATGGTTATATGGCCGATAGAACGACAATTACTATACTTATCACTCTTATTATTATCAATCTAACTCATATTATTAGCCATATTATGCTTATATGAGCGATAGAACGACAATTACTATACCCATTATTCTTACTATTATCAATCTAACTCATATTATTAGCCATATTATGCTTATATGATCGATAGAACGACAATTACTATACTTATTACACTCAGAATTATCAATCTAACTCATATTATTAACCATGTTATGCAGATATGATCGATAGAACGACAATTACTATCCTTATTACTCTTATTATTATCAATCTAACTCATATTATTAGCCATATTATGCTTATATGATCGATAGTACGACAATTCCTATACTCATTTCTCTTATTATTACCAATCTAACTCATATCATTAGAAATATTATGCTTATATGATCGATAGAACGACAACTACTATACTTATTACTCTTATTATTATCAATCTAACTCATATTATTAGCCATATTATGCTTATATGATCCATAGAACGACAATTACTATACTTATTTTACTCACAATTATCAATCTAACTCATATTATTAACCATGTTATGCAGATATGATCGATAGAACGACAATTACTATACTCATTACTCTTATTATTATCAATCTAACTCATATCATTAGCCATATTATGCTTATATGATCGATAGAACGACAATTACTATACTTATTAGACTCACTGTTATCAATCTAACTCATATTATAAGCCATATTATGGTTATATGACCGATAGAACGACAATTACTATACTTATTACTCTTATTATTATCAATCTAACTCATATTATTGGCCATATTGTGGTTATATGACCGATAGAACGACAATTACTGTACTTATTACTCTTATTATTATCAATCTAACTAATATTATTAGCCATATTATGCTTATATGATCGATAGAACGACAATTACTATACTTATTACTCTTATTATTATCAATCTAACTCATATTATTAGCCATATTATGCTTATATGATCGATAGAACGACAATTACTATACTTATTACACTCACAATTATCAATCTAACTCATATTATTAACCATGTTATGCAGATATGATCGATATAATGACAATTACTATCCTTATTACTCTTATTATTATCAATCTAGCTCATATTATTAGCCATATTATGCTTATATGATCGATAGTACGACAATTCCTATACTCATTTCCCTTATTATTATCAATCTAACTCATATCATTAGCCATATTATGCTTATATGATCGATAGAACGACAATTACTATACTTATTACTCTTATTATTATCAATCTAACTCATATTATTGGCCATATTATGCTTATATGATCGATAGAACGACAATTACTATACTTATTACACTCACTATTATCAATCTAACTCATATTATTAACCATGTTATGCAGACATGTTCGATAGAACGACAATTACTATACTTATTACATTTATTATTATCAATCTAACTCATAATATTAGCCATATTATGGTTATATGACCGATAGTACTACAATTACTATACTTATTACTCTTATTATTATCAATCTAACTAATATTATTAGCCATATTATGCTTATATGATCGATAGAACGACAATTACTATACTTATTACATTTATTATTATCAATCTACCTCATATTATTAGCCACATTATGCTTATATAATCGATAGAACGACAATTACTATACTTATTACACTCACAATTATCAATCTAACTCATATTATTAACCATGTTATGCAGATAAGATCGATAGAACGACAATGACTATCCTTATTACTCTTATTACTATCAATCTAACTCATATTATTAGCCATATTATGCTTACGTGATCGATAGAACGTCAATTACTATACTCATTACTCTTATTATTATCAATCTAACTCATATTATTAGCCATATTATGCTTATATGATCGATAGAACGACAATTACTATACCAATTACTGTTACTATTATCAATCTAACTCATATTATTAACCATATTATGCAGATATGATCGATAGAACGACAATTACTATACTCATTTCTCTTATTATTATCAATCTAACTCATATCATTAGCCATATTATGCTTATATGATCGATAGAACGACAATTACTATACTTATTACTCTTATTATTATCAATCTAACTCATATTATTGGCCATATTGTGGTTATATGACCGATAGAACGACAATTACTGTACTTATTACTCTTATTATTATCAATCTAACTAATATTATTAGCCATATTATGCTTATATGATCGATAGAACGACAATTACTATACTTATTACTCTTATTATTATCAATCTAACTCATATTATTAGCCATATTATGCTTATATGATCGATAGAACGACAATTACTATACTTATTACACTCACAATTATCAATCTAACTCATATTATTAACCATGTTATGCAGATATGATCGATATAATGACAATTACT
This sequence comes from Megachile rotundata, assembly GCF_050947335.1. Taxonomy (NCBI): domain Eukaryota; kingdom Metazoa; phylum Arthropoda; class Insecta; order Hymenoptera; family Megachilidae; genus Megachile; species Megachile rotundata. The sequence goes on from NW_027473886.1 coordinate 99,746, forward strand.
ATCCTTATTACTCTTATTATTATCAATCTAGCTCATATTATTAGCCATATTATGCTTATATGATCGATAGTACGACAATTCCTATACTCATTTCTCTTATTATTATCAATCTAACTCATATCATGAGAAATATTATGCTTATATGATCGATAGAACGACAACTACTATACTTATTACTCTTATTATTATCAATCTAACTCATATTATTAGCCATATTATGCTTATATGATCCATAGAACGACAATTACTATACTTATTTTACTCACAATTATCAATCTAACTCATATTATTAACCATGTTATGCAGATATGATCGATAGAACGACAATTACTATACTCATTACTCTTATTATTATCAATCTAACTCATATCATTAGCCATATTATGCTTATATGATCGATAGAACGACAATTACTATACTTATTAGACTCACTGTTATCAATCTAACTCATATTATAAGCCATATTATGGTTATATGACCGATAGAACGACAATTACTATACTTATTACTCTTATTATTATCAATCTAACTCATATTATTAGCCATATTATGCTTATATGATCGATAGAACGACAATTACTATACTTATTACTCTTATTATTATCAATCTAACTCATATTATTGGCCATATTGTGGTTATATGACCGATAGAACGACAATTACTGTACTTATTACTCTTATTATTATCAATCTAACTAATATTATTAGCCATATTATGCTTATATGATCGATAGAACGACAATTACTATACTTATTACTCTTATTATTATCAATCTAACTCATATTATTAGCCATATTATGCTTATATGATCGATAGAACGACAATTACTATACTTATTACACTCACAATTATCAATCTAACTCATATTATTAACCATGTTATGCAGATATGATCGATATAATGACAATTACTATCCTTATTACTCTTATTATTATCAATCTAGCTCATATTATTAGCCATATTATGCTTATATGATCGATAGTACGACAATTCCTATACTCATTTCTCTTATTATTATCAATCTAACTCATATCATTAGCCATATTATGCTTATATGATCGATAGAACGACAATTACTATACTTATTACATTTATTATTATCAATCTAACTCATAATATTAGCCATATTATGGTTATATGACCGATAGTACTACAATTACTATACTTATTACTCTTATTATTATCAATCTAACTAATATTATTAGCCATATTATGCTTATATGATCGATAGAACGACAATTACTATACTTATTACATTTATTATTATCAATCTACCTCATATTATTAGCCACATTATGCTTATATAATCGATAGAACGACAATTACTATACTTATTACACTCACAATTATCAATCTAACTCATATTATTAACCATGTTATGCAGATAAGATCGATAGAACGACAATGACTATCCTTATTACTCTTATTACTATCAATCTAACTCATATTATTAGCCATATTATGCTTACGTGATCGATAGAACGTCAATTACTATACTCATTACTCTTATTATTATCAATCTAACTCATATTATTAGCCATATTATGCTTATATGATCGATAGAACGACAATTACTATACCAATTACTGTTATTATTATCAATCTAACTCATATTATTAACCATATTATGCAGATATGATCGATAGAACGACAATTACTATACTCATTACTCTTATTATTATCAATCTAACTCATATCATTAGCCATATTATGCTTATATGATCGATAGAACGACAATTACTATACTTATTAGACTCACTGTTATCAATCTAACTCATATTATAAGCCATATTATGGTTATATGACCGATAGAACGGCAATTACTATACTTATTACTCTTATTATTATCAATCTAACTCATATTATTAGCCATATTATGCTTATATGATCGATAGAACGACAATTACTATACCAATTACTCTTATTATTATCAATCTAACTCACATTATTAGCCATATTATGCTTATATGATCGATAGAACGACAATTACTATACTTATTACTCTTATTATTATCAACCTAACTCATATTATTAGCCATATTATGATTATATGATCGATAGAACGACAATTACTATACTTATTACACTCACAATTATCAATCTAACTCATATTATTAACCATGTTATGCAGATATGATCGATAGAACGACAATTACTGTACTCATTACTCTTATTATTATCAATCTAACTCATATCATTAGCCATATTATGCTTATATGATCGATAGAGCGACAATTACTATACTTATTAGACTCACTGTTATCAATCTAACTCATATTATAAGCCATATTATGGTTATATGACCGATAGAACGACAATTACTATACTTATTACTCTTATTATTATCAATCTAACTCATATTATTAGCCATATTATGCTTATATGATCGATAGAACGACAATTACTATACTTATTACTCTTATTATTATCAATCTAACTCATATTATTGGCCATATTGTGGTTATGTGACCGATAGAACGACAATTACTATACTTATTACTCTTATTATTATCAATCTAACTAATATTATTAGCCATATTATGATTATATGATCGATAGAACGACAATTACTATACTTATTACATTTATTATTAGCAATCTAACTCATATTATTAGCCTTATTATGGTTATATGGCCGATAGAACGACAATTACTATACTTATCACTCTTATTATTATCAATCTAACTCATATTATTAGCCATATTATGCTTATATGAGCGATAGAACGACAATTACTATACCCATTACTCTTACTATTATCAATCTAACTCATATTATTAGCCATATTATGCTTATATGATCGATAGAACGACAATTACTATACTTATTACACTCACAATTATCAATCTAACTCATATTATTAACCATGTTATGCAGATATGATCGATATAATGACAATTACTATCCTTATTACTCTTATTATTATCAATCTAACTCATATTATTAGCCATATTATGCTTATATGATCGATAGTACGACAATTCCTATACTCATTTCTCTTATTATTATCAATCTAACTCATATCATTAGCCATATTATGCTTATATGATCGATAGAACGACAATTACTATACTTATTACTCTTATTATTATCAATCTAACTCATATTATTGGCCATATTATGCTTATATGATCGATAGAACGACAATTACTATACTTATTACACTCACTATTATCAATCTAACTCATATTATTAACCATGTTATGCAGACATGTTCGATAGAACGACAATTACTATACTTATTACATTTATTATTATCAATCTAACTCATAATATTAGCCATATTATGGTTATATGACCGATAGTACTACAATTACTATACTTATTACTCTTATTATTATCAATCTAACTAATATTATTAGCCATATTATGCTTATATGATCGATAGAACGACAATTACTATACTTATTACATTTATTATTATCAATCTACCTCATATTATTAGCCATATTATGCTTATATAATCGATAGAACGACAATTACTATACTTATTACACTCACAATTATCAATCTAACTCATATTATTAACCATGTTATGCAGATAAGATCGATAGAACGACAATTACTATCCTTATTACTCTTATTATTATCAATCTAACTCATATTATTAGCCATATTATGCTTACATGATCGATAGAACGTCAATTACTATACTTATTACTCTTATTATTATCAATCTAACTCATATTATTAGCCATATTATGCTTATATGATCGATAGAACGACAATTACTATACTTATTACTCTTATTATTATCAATCTAACTCATATTATTGGCCATATTGTGGTTATATGACCGATAGAACGGCAATTACTATACTTACTACTCTTATTATTATCAATCTAACTAATATTATTAGCCATATTATGCATATATGATCGATAGAACGACAATTACTATACTTATTACATTTATTATTAGCAATCTAACCCATATTATTAGCCTTATTATGGTTATATGGCCGATAGAACGACAATTACTATACTTATTACTCTTATTATTATCAATCTAACTCATATTATTAGCCATATGATGCTCATATGATCGACAGAACGACAATTACTATACTTATTACACTCACCATTATCAATCAAACTCATATTATTAACCATATTATGCAGATATGATCGATAGAAAGACAATTACTATACTTATTACATTTATTATTATCAATCTACCTCATATTATTAGCCATATTATGCTTATATGATCGATAGAACGACAATTACTATACTCATTACTCTTACTATTATCAACCTAACTCATATTATTAGCTATATTATGATTATATGATCGATAGAACGACAATTACTATACTTATTACACTCACAATTATCAATCTAACTCATATTATTAACCATGTTATGCAGATATGATCGATAGAACGACAATTACTATACTCATTACTCTTATTATTATCAATCTAACTCATATCATTAGCCATATTATGCTTATATGATCGATAGAACGACAATTACTATACTTATTAGACTCACTGTTATCAATCTAACTCATATTATAAGCCATATTATGGTTATATGACCGATAGAACGACAATTACTATACTTATTACTCTTATTATTATCAATCTTACTCATATTAATAGCCACATTATGCTTATATGATCGATAGAACGACAATTACTATACTTATCACTCTTATTATTATCAATCTAACTCATATTATTAGCCATATTATGCTTATATGATCGATAGAACGACAATTACTATACCCATTACTCTTACTATTATCAATCTAACTCATATTATTAGCCATATTATGCTTATATGATCGATAGAACGACAATTACTATACTTATTACACTCAGAATTATCAATCTAACTCATATTATTAACCATGTTATGCAGATATGATCGATAGAACGACAATTACTATCCTTATTACTCTTATTATTATCAATCTAACTCATATTATTAGCCATATTATGCTTATATGATCGATAGTACGACAATTCCTATACTCATTTCTCTTATTATTATCAATCTAACTCATATCATTAGCCATATTATGCTTATATGATCGATAGAACGACAACTACTATACTTATTACTCTTATTATTATCAATCTAACTCATATTATTAGCCATATTATGCTTATATGATCGATAGAACGACAATTACTATACTTATTTCACTCACAATTATCAATCTAACTCATATTATTAACCATGTTATGCAGATATGATCGATAGAACGACAATTACTATACTCATTACTCTTATTATTATCAATCTAACTCATATCATTAGCCATATTATGCTTATATGATCGATAGAACGACAATTACTATACTTATTAGACTCACTGTTATCAATCTAACTCATATTATAAGCCATATTATGGTTATATGACCGATAGAACGACAATTACTATACTTATTACTCTTATTATTATCAATCTAACTCATATTATTAGCCATATTATGCTTATATGATCGATAGAACGACAATTACTATACTTATTACTCTTATTATTATCAATCTAACTCATATTATTGGCCATATTGTGGTTATATGACCGATAGAACGACAATTACTATACTTATTACTCTTATTATTATCAATCTAACTAATATTATTAGCCATATTATGCAGATATGATCGATATAATGACAATTACTATCCTTATTACTCTTATTATTATCAATCTAACTCATATTATTAGCCATATTATGCTTATATGATCGATAGTACGACAATTCCTATACTCATTTCTCTTATTATTATCAATCTAACTCATGTCATTAGCCATATTATGCTTATATGATCGATAGAACGACAATTACTATACTTATTACTCTTATTATTATCAATCTAACTCATATTATTAGCCATATTATGCTTATATGATCGATAGAACGACAATTACTATATTTATTACACTCAGAATTATCAATCTAACTCATATTATTAACCATGTTATGCAGATATGATCGATAGAACGACAATTACTATCCTTATTACTCTTATTATTATCAATCTAACTCATATTATTAGCCATATTATGCTTATATGATCGATAGTACGACAATTCCTATACTCATTTCTCTTATTATTATCAATCTAACTCATATCATTAGCCATATTATGCTTATATGATCGATAGAACGACAACTACTATACTTATTACTCTTATTATTATCAATCTAACTCATATTATTAGCCATATTATGCTTATATGATCGATAGAACGACAATTACTATACTTATTTCACTCACAATTATCAATCTAACTCATATTATTAACCATGTTATGCAGATATGATCGATAGAACGACAATTACTATACTCATTACTCTTATTATTATCAATCTAACTCATATCATTAGCCATATTATGCTTATATGATCGATAGAACGACAATTACTATACTTATTAGACTCACTGTTATAAATCTAACTCATATTATAAGCCATATTATGGTTATATGACCGATAGAACGACAATTACTATACTTATTACTCTTATTATTATCAATCTAACTCATATTATTAGCCATATTATGCTTATATGATCGATAGAACGACAATTACTATCCTTATTACTCTTATTATTATCAATCTAACTCATATTATTAGCCATATTATGCTTATATGATCGATAGTACGACAATTCCTATACTCATTTCTCTTATTATTATCAATCTAACTCATATCATTAGCCATATTATGCTTATATGATCGATAGAACGACAACTACTATACTTATTACTCTTATTATTATCAATCTAACTCATATTATTAGCCATATTATGCTTATATGATCGATAGAACGACAATTACTATACTTATTTCACTCACAATTATCAATCTAACTCATATTATTAACCATGTTATGCAGATATGATCGATAGAACGACAATTACTATACTCATTACTCTTATTATTATCAATCTAACTCATATCATTAGCCATATTATGCTTATATGATCGATAGAACGACAATTACTATACTTATTAGACTCACTGTTATCAATCTAACTCATATTATAAGCCATATTATGGTTATATGACCGATAGAACGACAATTACTATACTTATTACTCTTATTATTATCAATCTAACTCATATTATTAGCCATATTATGCTTATATGATCGATAGAACGACAATTACTATACTTATTACTCTTATTATTATCAATCTAACTCATATTATTGGCCATATTGTGGTTATATGACCGATAGAACGACAATTACTATACTTATTACTCTTATTATTATCAATCTAACTAATATTATTAGCCATATTATGCCTATATGATCGATAGAACGACAATTACTATACTTATTACATTTATTATTATCAATCTACCTCATATTATTAGCCATATTATGCTTATATGATCGATAGAACGACAATTACTATATTTATTACACTCACTATTATCAATCTAACTCATATTATTAACCATGTTATGTAGACATGTTCGATAGAACGACAATTACTATACTTATTACTCTTATTATTATCAATCTAACTCATATTATTAGCCATATTATGCTTATATGATCGATAGAACGACAATTTCTATACTCACTACTCTTATCATTATCAATCTAACTCATATTATTAGCCATATTATGCTTATATGATCGATAGAACGACAATTACTATACTTATTACTCTTATTATTATCAATCTAACTCATATTATTAGCCATATTATGCTTATATGATCGACAGAACGACAATTACTATACTCATTACTCTTATTATTATCAATCTAACTCATATTATTAGCCATATTATGCTTATGTGATCGATATAACGACTATTACTATACTTATTACTCTTATTATTATCAATCTAACTCATATTATTAGCCATATTATGCTCATATGATCGACAGAACGACAATTACTATACTTATTACACTCACTATTATCAATCAAACTCATATTATTAACCATATTATGCAGATATGATCGATAGAACGACAATTACTATACTTATTACATTTATTATTATCAATCTACCTCATATTATTAGCCATATTATGCTTATATGATCGATAGAACGACAATTACTATACTCATTACTCTTACTATTATCAACCTAACTCATATTATTAGCCATATTATGATCATATGATCGATAGAACGACAATTACTATACCTATTACACTCACAATTATCAATCTAACTCATATTATTAACCATGTTATGCAGATATGATCGATAGAACGACAATTACTATCCTTATTACTCTTATTATTATCAATCTAACTCATATTATTAGCCATATTATGCTTATATGATCGATAGTACGACAATTCCTATACTCATTTCTCTTATTATTATCAATCTAACTCATATCATTAGCCATATTATGCTTATATGATCGATAGAACGACAACTACTATACTTATTACTCTTATTATTATCAATCTAACTCATATTATTAGCCATATTATGCTTATATGATCGATAGAACGACAATTACTATACTTATTACACTCACAATTATCAATCTAACTCATATTATTAACCATGTTATGCAGATATGATCGATAGAACGACAATTACTATCCTCATTACTCTTATTATTATCAATCTAACTCGTATCATTAGCCATATTATGGTTATATGACCGATAGAACGACAATTACTGTACTTATTACTCTTATTATTATCAATCTAACTCATATTATTAGCCATATTATGCTTATATGATCGATAGAACGACAATTACTATACTTATTACTCTTACTATTATCAATCTAACTCATATTTTTAGCCATATTATGCTTATATGATCGATAGAACGACAATTACTATACTTATTACACTCTGAATTATCAATCTAACTCATATTATTAACCATGTTATGCAGATATGATCGATAGAACGACAATTACTATCCTTATTACTCTTACTATTATCAATCTAACTCATATTATTAGCCATATTATGCTTATATGATCGATTGTACGACAATTCCTATACTCATTTCTCTTACTATTATCAACCTAACTCATATTATTAGCCATATTATGATTATATGATCGATAGAACGACAATTACTATACCTATTACACTCACAATTATCAATCTAACTCATATTATTAACCATGTTATGCAGATATGATCGATAGAACGACAATTACTATACTCATTACTCTTATTATTATCAATCTAACTCATATCATTAGCCATATTATGCTTATATGATCGATAGAACGACAATTACTATACTTATTACATTTATTATTATCAATCTAACTCATATTATTAGCCATATTATGGTTATATGACCGATAGAACGACAATTACTATACTTATTACTCTTATTATTATCAATCTAACTCATATTATTAGCCATATTATGCTTATATGATCGATAGAACGACAATTACTATACTCATTACTCTTATTATTATCAATCTAACTCATATTATTAGGCATATTATGCTTATATGATCGATAGAACGACAATTACTATACTTATTACATTTATTATTAGCAATCTAACTCATATTATTAGCCTTATTATGGTTATATGGCCGATAGAACGACAATTACTATACTTATTACTCTGATTATTATCAATCTAACTCATATTAATAGCCACATTATGCTTATATGATCGATAGAACGACAATTACTATACTTATCACTCTTATTATTATCAATCTAACTCATATTATTAGCCATATTATGCTTATATGATCGATAAAACGACAATTACTATACTTATTACACTCACAATTATCAATCTAACTCATATTATTAACCATGTTATGCAGATATGATCGATAGAGCGACAATTACTATCCTCATTACTCTTATTATTATCAATCTAACTCATATTATTGGCCATATTGTGGTTATATGACCGATAGAACGACAATTACTATACTTATTACACTCACTATTATCAATCTAACTCATATTATTAGCCATATTATGCTTATATGATCGATAGAACGACAATTACTATACTTATTACTCTTATTATTATCAATCTAACTCATATTATTGGCCATATTGTGGTTATATGACCGATAGAACGACAATTACTATACTTATTACTCTTATTATTATCAATCTAACTAATATTATTAGCCATATTATGCTTATATGATCGATAGAACGACAATTACTATACTTATTACTCTTATTATTATCAATCTAACTCATATTATTAGCCATATTATGCTTATATGATCGATAGAACGACAATTACTATACTTATTACACTCACAATTATCAATCTAACTCATATTATTAACCATGTTATGCAGACATGTTCGATAGAACGACAATTACTATACTTATTACATTTATTATTATCAATCTAACTCATAATATTAGCCATATTATGGTTATATGACCGATAGTACTACAATTACTATACTTATTACTCTTATTATTATCAATCTAACTAATATTATTAGCCATATTATGCTTATATGATCGATAGAACGACAATTACTATACTCATTACATTTATTATTATCAATCTACCTCATATTATTAGCCATATTATGCTTATATAATCGATAGAACGACAATTACTATACTTATTACACTCACAATTATCAATCTAACTCATATTATTAACCATGTTATGCAGATAAGATCGATAGAACGACAATTACTATCCTTATTACTCTTATTATTATCAATCTAACTCATATTATTAGCCATATTATGCTTACATGATCGATAGAACGTCAATTACTATACTCATTACTCTTATTATTATCAATCTAACTCATATTATTAGCCATATTATGCTTATATGATCGATAGAACGACAATTACTATACCAATTACTGTTATTATTATCAATCTAACTCATATTATTAGCCATATTATGCTTATATTATCGATAGAACGACAATTACTATACTTATTACTCTTATTATTATCAATCTAACTCATATTATTAGCCATATTATGCTTATATGATCGATAGAACGACAATTACTATACTCATTACTCTTATTATTATCAATCTAACTCATATTATTAGCCATATTATGCTTATGTGATCGATATAACGACTATTACTATACTTATTACTCTTATTATTATCAATCTAACTCATATTATTAGCCATATTATGCTCATATGATCGATAGAACGACAATTACTATACTTATTACACTCACAATTATCAATCTAACTCATATTATTAACCATGTTATGCAGATATGATCGATAGAACGACAATTACTATACTCATTACTCTTATTATTATCAATCTAACTCATATCATTAGCCATATTATGCTTATATGATCGATAGAACGACAATTACTATACTTATTAGACTCACTGTTATCAATCTAACTCATATTATAAGCCATATTATGGTTATATGACCGATAGAACGACAATTACTATACTTCTTACTCTTATTATTATCAATCTAACTCATATTATTAGCCATATTATGCTTATATGATCGATAGAACGACAATTACTATACTTATTACTCTTATTATTATCAATCTAACTCATATTATTGGCCATATTGTGGTTATATGACCGATAGAACGACAATTACTATACTTATTACTCTTATTATTATCAACCTAACTAATATTATTAGCCTTATTATGGTTATATGGCCGATAGAACGACAATTACTATACTTATCACTCTTATTATTACCAATCTAACTCATATTATTAGCCATATTATGCTTATATGATCGATAGAACGACAATTACTATACTTATTACACTCAGAATTATCAATCTAACTCATATTATTAACCATGTTATGCAGATATGATCGATAGAACGACAATTACTATCCTTATTACTCTTATTATTATCAATCTAACTCATATTATTAGCCATATTATGCTTATATGATCGATAGTACGACAATTCCTATACTCATTTCTCTTATTATTATCAATCTAACTCATATCATTAGCCATATTATGCTTATATGATCGATAGAACGACAACTACTATACTTATTACTCTTATTATTATCAATCTAACTCATATTATTAGCCATATTATGCTTATATGATCGATAGAACGACAATTACTATACTTATTTCACTCACAATTATCAATCTAACTCATATTATTAACCATGTTATGCAGATATGATCGATAGAACGACAATTACTATACTCATTACTCTTATTATTATCAATCTAACTCATATCATTAGCCATATTATGCTTATATGATCGATAGAACGACAATTACTATACTTATTAGACTCACTGTTATCAATCTAACTCATATTATAAGCCATATTATGGTTATATGACCGATAGAACGACAATTACTATACTTATTACTCTTATTATTATCAATCTAACTCATATTATTAGCCATATTATGCTTATATGATCGATAGAACGACAATTACTATACTTATTACTCTTATTATTATCAATCTAACTCATATTATTGGCCATATTGTGGTTATATGACCGATAGAACGACAATTACTATACTTATTACTCTTATTATTATCAATCTAACTAATATTATTAGCCATATTATGCCTATATGATCGATAGAACGACAATTACTATACTTATTACATTTATTATTATCAATCTACCTCATATTATTAGCCATATTATGCTTATATGATCGATAGAACGACAATTACTATACTTATTACACTCACAATTATCAATCTAACTCATATTATTAACCATGTTATGCAGATATGATCGATATAATGACAATTACTATCCTTATTACTCTTATTATTATCAATCTAACTCATATTATTAGCCATATTATGCTTATATGATCGATAGTACGACAATTCCTATACTCATTTCTCTTATTATTATCAATCTAACTCATATCATTAGCCATATTATGCTTATATGATCGATAGAACGACAATTACTATACTTATTACTCTTATTATTATCAATCTAACTCATATTATTAGCCATATTATGCTTATGTGATCGATAGAACGACAATTACTATATTTATTACACTCAGAATTATCAATCTAACTCATATTATTAACCATGTTATGCAGATATGATCGATAGAACGACAATTACTATCCTTATTACTCTTATTATTATCAATCTAACTCATATTATTAGCCATATTATGCTTATATGATCGATAGTACGACAATTCCTATACTCATTTCTCTTATTATTATCAATCTAACTCATATCATTAGCCATATTATGCTTATATGATCGATAGAACGACAACTACTATACTTATTACTCTTATTATTATCAATCTAACTCATATTATTAGCCATATTATGCTTATATGATCGATAGAACGACAATTACTATACTTATTTCACTCACAATTATCAATCTAACTCATATTATTAACCATGTTATGCAGATATGATCGATAGAACGACAATTACTATACTCATTACTCTTATTATTATCAATCTAACTCATATCATTAGCCATATTATGCTTATATGATCGATAGAACGACAATTACTATACTTATTAGACTCACTGTTATCAATCTAACTCATATTATAAGCCATATTATGGTTATATGACCGATAGAACGACAATTACTATACTTATTACTCTTATTATTATCAATCTAACTCATATTATTAGCCATATTATGCTTATATGATCGATAGAACGACAATTACTATCCTTATTACTCTTATTATTATCAATCTAACTAATATTATTAGCCATATTATGCTTATATGATCGATAGAACGACAATTACTATACTTATTACATTTATTATTAGCAATCTAACTCATATTATTAGCCTTATTATGGTTATATGGCCGATAGAACGACAATTACTATACTTATCACTCTTATTATTATCAATCTAACTCATATTATTAGCCATATTATGCTTATATGAGCGATAGAACGACACTTACTATACCCATTATTCTTACTATTATCAATCTAACTCATATTATTAGCCATATTATGCTTATATGATCGATAGAACGACAATTACTATACTTATTACACTCAGAATTATCAATCTAACTCATATTATTAACCATGTTATGCAGATATGATCGATAGAACGACAATTACTATCCTTATTACTCTTATTATTATCAATCTAACTCATATTATTAGCCATATTATGCTTATATGATCGATAGTACGACAATTCCTATACTCATTTCTCTTATTATTATCAATCTAACTCATATCATTAGAAATATTATGCTTATATGATCGATAGAACGACAACTACTATACTTATTACTCTTATTATTATCAATCTAACTCATATTATTAGCCATATTATGCTTATATGATCCATAGAACGACAATTACTATACTTATTTTACTCACAATTATCAATCTAACTCATATTATTAACCATGTTATGCAGATATGATCGATAGAACGACAATTACTATACTCATTACTCTTATTATTATCAATCTAACTCATATTATTGGCCATATTGTGGTTATATGACCGATAGAACGACAATTACTGTACTTATCACTCTTATTATTATCAATCTAACTAATATTATTAGCCATATTATGCTTATATGATCGATAGAACGACAATTACTATACTTATTACTCTTATTATTATCAATCTAACTCATATTATTAGCCATATTATGCTTATATGATCGATAGAACGACAATTACTATACTTATTACACTCACAATTATCAATCTAACTCATATTATTAACCATGTTATGCAGATATGATCGATATAATGACAATTACTATCCTTATTACTCTTATTATTATCAATCTAGCTCATATTATTAGCCATATTATGCTTATATGATCGATAGTACGACAATTCCTATACTCATTTCTCTTATTATTATCAATCTAACTCATATCATTAGCCATATTATGCTTATATGATCGATAGAACGACAATTACTATACTTATTACTCTTATTATTATCAATCTAACTCATATTATTAGCCATATTATGCTTATATGATCGATAGAACGACAATTACTATACTTATTACTCTTACTATTATCAATCTAACTCATATTTTTAGCCATATTATGCTTATATGATCGATAGAACGACAATTACTATACTTATTACACTCTGAATTATCAATCTAACTCATATTATTAACCATGTTATGCAGATATGATCGATAGAACGACAATTACTATCCTTATTACTCTTACTATTATCAATCTAACTCATATTATTAGCCATATTATGCTTATATGATCGATAGTACGACAATTCCTATACTCATTTCTC
Source organism: Megachile rotundata (assembly GCF_050947335.1). NCBI lineage: Eukaryota > Metazoa > Arthropoda > Insecta > Hymenoptera > Megachilidae > Megachile > Megachile rotundata. The sequence continues at coordinate 114,948 of NW_027473886.1, forward strand.
TTACTATTATCAACCTAACTCATATTATTAGCCATATTATGATTATATGATCGATAGAACGACAATTACTATACCTATTACACTCACAATTATCAATCTAACTCATATTATTAACCATGTTATGCAGATATGATCGATAGAACGACAATTACTATACTCATTACTCTTATTATTATCAATCTAACTCATATCATTAGCCATATTATGCTTATATGATCGATAGAACGACAATTACTATACTTATTACATTTATTATTATCAATCTAACTCATATTATTAGCCATATTATGGTTATATGACCGATAGAACGACAATTACTATACTTATTACTCTTATTATTATCAATCTAACTCATATTATTAGCCATATTATGCTTATATGATCGATAGAACGACAATTACTATACTCATTACTCTTATTATTATCAATCTAACTCATATTATTAGGCATATTATGCTTATATGATCGATAGAACGACAATTACTATACTTATTACACTCACTATTATCAATCTAACTCATATTATTAACCATGTTATTCAGACATGTTCGATAGAACGACAATTACTATACTTATTACATTTATTATTATCAATCTAACTCATAATATTAGCCATATTATGGTTATATGACCGATAGTACTACAATTACTATACTTATTACTCTTATTATTATCAATCTAACTAATATTATTAGCCATATTATGCTTATATGATCGATAGAACGACAATTACTATACTTATTACATTTATTATTATCAATCTACCTCATATTATTAGCCATATTATGCTTATATAATCGATAGAACGACAATTACTATACTTATTACACTCACAATTATCAATCTAACTCATATTATTAACCATGTTATGCAGATAAGATCGATAGAACGACAATTACTATCCTTATTACTCTTATTATTATCAATCTAACTCATATTATTAGCCATATTATGCTTACATGATCGATAGAACGTCAATTACTATACTCATTACTCTTATTATTATCAATCTAACTCACATTATTAGCCATATTATGCTTATATGATCGATAGAACGACAATTACTATACTTATTGCTCTTATTATTATCAATCTAACTCATATTATTAGCCATATTATGCTTATATGATCGATAGAACGACAATTACTATACTCATTACTCTTATTATTATCAATCTAACTCATATTATTAGCCACATTATGCTTATGTGATCGATATAACGACTATTACTATACTTATTACTCTTATTATTATCAATCTAACTCATATTATTAGCCATATTATGCTCATATGATCGACAGAACGACAATTACTATACTTATTACACTCACTATTATCAATCAAACTCATATTATTAACCATATTATGCAGATATGATCGATAGAACGACAATTACTATACTCATTACTCTTACTATTATCAACCTAACTCATATTATTAGCCATATTATGATTATATGATCGATAGAACGACAATTACTATACTTATTACACTCACAATTATCAATCTAACTCATATTATTAACCATGTTATGCAGATATGATCGATAGAACGACAATTACTATACTCATTACTCTTATTATTATCAATCTAACTCATATCATTAGCCATATTATGCTTATATGATCGATAGAACGACAATTACTATACTTATTAGACTCACTGTTATCAATCTAACTCATATTATAAGCCATATTATGGTTATATGACCGATAGAACGACAATTACTATACTTATTACTCTTATTATTATCAATCTAACTCATATTATTAGCCATATTATGCTTATATGATCGATAGAACGACAATTACTATACTTATTACTCTTATTATTATCAATCTAACTCATATTATTGGCCATATTGTGGTTATATGACCGATAGAACGACAATTACTATACTTATTACTCTTATTATTATCAATCTAACTAATATTATTAGCCTTATTATGGTTATATGGCCGATAGAACGACAATTACTATACTTATCACTCTTATTATTATCAATCTAACTCATATTATTAGCCATATTATGCTTATATGATCGATAGAACGACAATTACTATACTTATTACACTCAGAATTATCAATCTAACTCATATTATTAACCATGTTATGCAGATATGATCGATAGAACGACAATTACTATCCTTATTACTCTTATTGTTATCAATCTAACTCATATTATTAGCCATATTATGCTTATATGATCGATAGTACGACAATTCCTATACTCATTTCTCTTATTATTATCAATCTAACTCATATCATTAGCCATATTATGCTTATATGATCGATAGAACGACAATTACTATACTTATTAGACTCACTGTTATCAATCTAACTCATATTATAAGCCATATTATGGTTATATGACCGATAGAACGACAATTACTATACTTATTACACTTATTATTATCAATCTAACTCATATTATTAGCCATATTATGCTTATATGATCGATAGAACGACAATTACTATACTTATTACTCTTATTATTATCAATCTAACTCATATTATTGGCCATATTGTGGTTATATGACCGATAGAACGACAATTACTATACTTATTACTCTTATTATTATCAATCTAACTAATATTATTAGCCATATTATGCCTATATGATCGATAGAACGACAATTACTATACTTATTACATTTATTATTATCAATCTACCTCATATTATTAGCCATATTATGCTTATATGATCGATAGAACGACAATTACTATACTTATTACACTCACAATTATCAATCTAACTCATATTATTAACCATGTTATGCAGATATGATCGATATAATGACAATTACTATCCTTATTACTCTTATTATTATCAATCTAACTCATATTATTAGCCATATTATGCTTATATGATCGATAGTACGACAATTCCTATACTCATTTCTCTTATTATTATCAATCTAACTCATATCATTAGCCATATTATGCTTATATGATCGATAGAACGACAATTACTATACTTATTACTCTTATTATTATCAATCTAACTCATATTATTAGCCATATTATGCTTATATGATCGATAGAACGACAATTACTATATTTATTACACTCAGAATTATCAATCTAACTCATATTATTAACCATGTTATGCAGATATGATCGATAGAACGACAATTACTATCCTTATTACTCTTATTATTATCAATCTAACTCATATTATTAGCCATATTATGCTTATATGATCGATAGAACGACAATTACTATACTTATTACACTCACAATTATCAATCTAACTCATATTATTAACCATGTTATGCAGATATGATCGATATAATGACAATTACTATCCTTATTACTCTTATTATTATCAATCTAACTCATATTATTAGCCATATTATGCTTATATGATCGATAGTACGACAATTCCTATACTCATTTCTCTTATTATTATCAATCTAACTCATATCATTAGCCATATTATGCTTATATGATCGATAGAACGACAATTACTATACTTATTACTCTTATTATTATCAATCTAACTCATATTATTAGCCATATTATGCTTATATGATCGATAGAACGACAATTACTATATTTATTACACTCACTATTATCAATCTAACTCATATTATTAACCATGTTATGCAGACATGTTCGATAGAACGACAATTACTATACTTATTACTCTTATTATTATCAATCTAACTCATATTATTAGCCATATTATGCTTATATGATCGATAGAACGACAATTACTATACTCATTACTCTTATTATTATCAATCTAACTCATATTATTAGCCATATTATGCTTATATGATCGATAGAACGACAATTACTATACTTATTACTCTTATTATTATCAACCTAACTCATATTATTAGCCATATTATGATCATATGATCGATAGAACGACAATTACTATACCTATTACACTCACAATTATCAATCTAACTCATATTATTAACCATGTTATGCAGATATGATCGATAGAACGACAATTACTATACTCATTACTCTTATTATTATCAATCTAACTCATATCATTAGCCATATTATGCTTATATGATCGATAGAACGACAATTACTATACTTATTAGACTCACTGTTATCAATCTAACTCATATTATAAGCCATATTATGGTTATATGACCGATAGAACGACAATTACTATACTTATTACTCTTATTATTATCAATCTAACTCATATTATTAGCCATATTATGCTTATATGATCGATAGTACGACAAGTCCTATACTCATTTCTCTTATTATTATCAATCTAACTCATATCATTAGCCATATTATGCTTATATGATCGATAGAACGACAACTACTATACTTATTACTCTTATTATTATCAATCTAACTCATATTATTAGCCATATTTATGCATATTATGATCGATAGAACGACAATTTACTATACTTATTACATTTATTATTAGCAATCTAACTCATAATTATTAGCCTTATTATGGTTATATGGCCGATAGAACGACAATTACTATACTTATTACTCTTATTATTATCAATCTAACTCATATTAATAGCCACATTATGCTTATATGATCGATAGAACGACAATTACTATACTTATCACTCTTATTATTATCAATCTAACTCATATTATTAGCCATATTATGCTTATATGATTCGATAGAACGACAATTACTATACTCATTACTCTTACTATTATCAATCTAACTCATATTATTAGCCATATTATGCTTATATGATCGATAGAACGACAATTACTATAAACTATTACACTCACAATTATCAATCTAACTCATATTATTAACCATGTTATGCAGATATGATCGATAGAACGACAATTTGCTATCCTCATTACTCTTATTATTATCAATCTAACTCGTATCATTAGCCATATTATGGTTATATGACCGTTAGAAACGGACAATTACTATACTTATTACTCTTATTATTATCAATCTAACTCATATTAATAGCCACATTATGCTTATATGATCGATAGAACGACAATTACTATACTTATTACTCTTATTATTACCAATCTAACTCATATTATTAGCCATATTATGCTTATATGATCGATAGAACGACAATTACTATACTCATTACTCTTACTATTATCAATCTAACTCCATATTTTTTAGCCATATTAATGCTTATATGATCGATAGAACGACAATTTACTAATACTTATTACACTCTGAATTATCAATCTAACTCATATTATTAACCATGTTTATGCAGATATGATCGATAGAACGACAATTACTATCCTTATTACTCTTATTATTATCAATCTAACTCATATTATTAGCCCATATTATGGCTTATATGATCGATAGTACGACAATTCCTATACTCATTTCTCTTATTATTTATCAAATCTAACCTCATATCATTAGCCATATTATGCTTATATGATCGATAGAACGGACAACTACTATACTTATTACTCTTATTATTATCAATCTAACTCATATTATTAGCCATATTATGCTTATATGATCGATAGAACGACAATTACTATACTTATTACACTCACAATTATCAATCTAAACTCATATTATTAACCATGTTATGCAGATATGATCGATAGAAACGACAATTACTATCCTCATTACTCTTATTATTATCAATCTAACTCGTATCATTAGCCATATTATGGTTATATGACCGATAGAACGACAACTACTATACTTATTACTCCTTATTATTATCAATCTAACTCATATTATTAGCCATATTATGCTTATATGATCGATAGAACGACAATTACTATACTTATTACTCCTTACTATTATCAATCTAACTCATATTTTTAGCCATATTTATGGTTATATGACCGATAGAAACGACAATTACTATACTTATTACACTCACTATTATCAATCTAACTCATATTATTAGCCATATTATGCTTATATGATCGATAGAACGGACAATTACTATACTTATTACTCTTATTATTATCAATCTAACTCATATTATTGGCCATATTGTGGTTATATGGACCCGATAGAACGACAATTACTATACTTATTACTCTTATTATTATCAATCTAACTAATATTATTAGCCATATTATGCTTATATGATCGATAGAACGACAATTACTATACTTATTACTCTTTATTATTATCAATCTAACTCATATTATTAGCCATATTATGCTTATATGATCGATAGAACGACAATTACTATACTTTATTACACTCACAATTATCAATCTAACTCATATTATTAACCATGTTATGCAGATATGATCGATATAATGACAATTACTATCCCTTATTACTCTTATTATTATCAATCTAACTCATATTATTAGCCCATATTAATGCTTATATGATCGATAGTACGACAATTCCTATACTCATGTCTCTTATTATTATCAATCTAACTCATATCATTAGCCATATTATGCTTATATGATCGATAGAAACGACAATTACTATACTTATTACTCTTATTATTATCAATCTAAACTCATATTATTGGCCATATTATGCTTATATGATCGATAGAACGACAATTACTATACTTATTACACTCACTATTATCAAATCTAACTCATATTATTAACCATGTTATTCAGACATGTTCGATAGAACGACAATTACTATACTTATTACATTTATTATTAATCAATCTAACTCATAATATTAGCCATATTATGGTTATATGACCGATAGTACTACAATTACTATACTTATTACTCTTATTATTATCAATCTAACTAATATTATTAGCCATATTATGCTTATATGATCGATAGAACGACAATTACTATACTTATTACATTTATTATTATCAATCTACCTCATATTATTAGCCATATTATGCTTATATAATCGATAGAACGACAATTACTATACTTATTACACTCACAATTATCAATCTAACTCATATTATTAACCATGTTATGCAGATAAGATCGATAGAACGACAATTACTATCCTTATTACTCTTATTATTATCAATCTAACTCATATTATTAGCCATATTATGCTTACATGATCGATAGAACGTCAATTACTATACTCATTACTCTTATTATTATCAATCTAACTCATATTATTAGCCATATTATGCTTATATGATCGATAGAACGACAATTACTATACCAATTACTGTTATTATTATCAATCTAACTCATATTATTAGCCATATTATGCTTATATGATCGATAGAACGACAATTACTATACTTATTGCTCTTATTATTATCAATCTAACTCATATTATTAGCCATATTATGCTTATATGATCGATAGAACGACAATTACTATACTCATTACTCTTATTATTATCAATCTAACTCATATTATTAGCCATATTATGCTTATGTGATCGATATAACGACTATTACTATACTTATTACTCTTATTATTATCAATCTAACTCATATTATTAGCCATATTATGCTCATATGATCGACAGAACGACAATTACTATACTTATTACACTCACTATTATCAATCAAACTCATATTATTAACCATATTATGCAGATATGATCGATAGAACGACAATTACTATACTCATTACTCTTACTATTATCAACCTAACTCATATTATTAGCCATATTATGATTATATGATCGATAGAACGACAATTACTATACTTATTACACTCACAATTATCAATCTAACTCATATTATTAACCATGTTATGCAGATATGATCGATAGAACGACAATTACTATACTCATTACTCTTATTATTATCAATCTAACTCATATCATTAGCCATATTATGCTTATATGATCGATAGAACGACAATTACTATACTTATTAGACTCACTGTTATCAATCTAACTCATATTATAAGCCATATTATGGTTATATGACCGATAGAACGACAATTACTATACTTATTACTCTTATTATTATCAATCTAACTCATATTATTAGCCATATTATGCTTATATGATCGATAGAACGACAATTACTATACTTATTACTCTTATTATTATCAATCTAACTCATATTATTGGCCATATTGTGGTTATATGACCGATAGAACGACAATTACTATACTTATTACTCTTATTATTATCAATCTAACTAATATTATTAGCCTTATTATGGTTATATGGCCGATAGAACGACAATTACTATACTTATCACTCTTATTATTATCAATCTAACTCATATTATTAGCCATATTATGCTTATATGATCGATAGAAACGACAATTACTATACTTATTACACTCAGAAATTATCAATCTAACTCATATTATTAACCATGTTATGCAGATATGATCGATAGAACGACAATTTACTATCCTTATAAACTCTTATTATTATCAATCTAACTCATATTATTAGCCATATTATGCTTATATGATCGATAGTACGACAATTCCTATACTCATTTCTCTTATTATTATCAATCTAACTCATATCATTAGCCATATTATGCTTATATGATCGATAGAACGACAATTACTATACTTATTAGACTCACTGTTATCAATCTAACTCATATTATAAGCCATATTATGGTTATATGACCGATAGAACGACAATTACTATACTTATTACACTTATTATTATCAATCTAACTCATATTATTAGCCATATTATGCTTATATGATCGATAGAACGGACAAATTACTATACTTATTACTCTTATTATTATCAATCTAACTCATATTATTGGCCATATTGTGGTTATATGGACCGATAGAACGACAATTACTATACTTATTACTCTTTATTATTATCAATCTAACTAATATTATTAGCCATATTATGCCTATATGATCGATAGAACGACAATTACTATACTTATTACATTTATTATTATCAATCTACCTCATATTATTAGCCATATTATGCTTATATGATCGATAGAACGACAATTACTATACTTATTACACTCACAATTATCAATCTAACTCATATTATTAACCATGTTATGCAGATATGATCGATATAATGACAATTACTATCCTTATTACTCTTATTATTATCAATCTAACTCATATTATTAGCCATATTATGCTTATATGATCGATAGTAACGACAATTCCTATACTCATTTCTCTTATTATTATCAATCTAACTCATATCATTAGCCATATTATGCTTATATGATCGATAGAACGACAATTTACTATACTTATTACTCTTATTAATTATCAATCTAACTCATATTATTAGCCATATTATGCTTATATGATCGATAGAACGACAATTACTATATTTATTACACTCAGAATTATCAATCTAACTCATATTATTAACCATGTTATGCAGATATGATCGATAGAACGACAATTACTATCCTTATTACTCTTATTATTATCAATCTAACTCATATTATTAGCCATATTATGCTTATATGATCGATAGTACGGCAAATTCCTATACTCATTTCTCTTATTATTATCAATCTAACTCATATCATTAGCCATATTATGCTTATATGATCGATAGAACGACAACTACTATACTTATTTACTCTTATTATTATCAATCTAACTCATATTATTAGCCCATATTATGCTTATATGATCGATAGAACGGACAATTACTATACTTATTTCACTCACAATTATCAATCTAACTCATATTATTAACCATGTTATGCAGATATGATCGATAGAACGGACAATTACTATACTCATTACTCTTATTATTATCAATCTAACTCATATCATTAGCCATATTATGCTTATATGATCGATAGAACGACAATTACTATACTTATTAGACCTCACTGTTATCAATCTAACTCATATTATAAGCCATATTATGGTTATATGACCGATAGAACGACAATTACTATACTTATTACTCTTATTTATTATCAATCTAACTCATATTATTAGCCATATTATGCTTATATGATCGATAGAACGACAATTTACTATACTTATTACTCTTATTATTATCAATCTAACTCATATTATTGGCCATATTGTGGTTATATGACCGATATAGAACGACAATTACTATACTTATTACTCTTATTATTATCAATCTAACTAATATTATTAGCCATATTATGCCTATATGATCGATAGAACGACAATTACTATACTTATTACATTTATTATTATCAATCTACCTCATATTATTAAGCCATATTATGCTTATATGATCGATAGAACGACAATTACTATACTTATTACACTCACAATTATCAATCTAACTCATATTATTAACCCATGTTATGCAGATATGATCGATATAATGACAATTACTATCCTTATTACTCTTATTATTATCAATCTAACTCATATTATTAGCCATATTATGCTTATATGATCGATAGTACGACAATTCCTATACTCATTTCTCTTATTATTATCAATCTAACTCATATCATTAGCCATATTATGCTTATATGATCGATAGAACGACAATTACTATACTTATTACTCCTTATTATTATCAATCTAACTCATATTATTAGCCATATTATGCTTATATGATCGATAGAACGACAATTACTATATTTATTACACTCACTATTATCAATCTATCT